>NW_009620200.1:0-21225 GCF_000690535.1 Cariama cristata
CTGGCCTGGGCGGGAAAAGCAGGGCCGGCTGCGGGCACCGCTCCCGCCGCCGGACGCGAGGCCCAGGCGCGTTTTCAGAAGGGTCAGCCGCTCCGGCCCGCAGCGCGGCTCTGCCGTGGGCTGGTTAAAGTCGTACTGTGTGGTTGCACCTGGGACGTGAGGTTTTAGCTCATGCAGCTCTGCTAGCCGGGGACTTCACTCCCAAGAAGTGAAGTGGTTCGTAAAAACCTGAAGAAAAAAAAGGTGCGTTAAAATAATAAATAGGTTGCTTGTACTGTGACGGGAAACGCGCCGTTTGATTAGCACGAGTTTGTATTTGACTCTGGAAAGTAAAACACGTTCTCTAAACCATCTTGCTTGTGTTAAGGATTCTCCCATACAACAGTTTGTAGTCTGGATCAATTCGTGCGATGTGGAAAAGATATAAAATAATTTACTGAGAGTTAGTGTATTTGTGAGCAAGCATCTCTTCCAGTTTACGACCGTCCTTGCTCACCTACACACAACAAGGGATGGTTTACACAGCTTTTACTGGACGCTGTAAGGAAGAGGGGTAACGGAATGCAGCTGTCGTGTGACAAAAGATTGAATAAACTACGTGAACGCTGGTACGGAATTTAGTTCAGAAAAAGGTTTTCACAAATGTACTCTTTAAAACTACTGTTTTGCAAAGGATTGGTATTTTCTGATTCTATAGATAAATGAAAATGTTTGATCTTTGAAATCCAATTTGTTTTATCCCCATTACCGTTTTCCTCTCTAGGACAGCCATCTAAGTTATCGTACTTCGAAAGTGTAAGAGCCAAATATAAACACTATTTCAATAAACCAAAGCTTATATTGGACAGCAATAGTCACTGATTGTGTGAGCCACTTGCTAAAGTAAACCGAAGGAGGAAACAAAAGAGGAAACAAACAAATGCAATTACTTTTGGAGTCAATCATAGTAACTGAGAGGAATTCATATCTCAGTTGGTTGCTTGCCTTGAAAAGAATCATTAAAAATGAGCAGACACGGTACAAAGACTGTAAATAGGGCCAGACTGAGAAAAATTAATTGCACAGAAGGTGCTGCAGTGGACTTACTGCTGCTAGCTGCCCTAGAAGACAGCCCTTTACTTGCTGTCTATCCTCACAAGAATGTGATGAATTAATAGATAATATGACATTATATGAAGTTACAGGACCTATCAAGATCTGAAACAACTAAACTAACTACATTACTTGCCAAAAAGAGTATGTCGTTATAATTTCCAGTAAATATCCCCCCAAATTACACCATGTCTGTGGCAAACAGTTTTATGAATAGATCAGGTATTTCTACTTACAACGAAGAGCTTGAGCCAGCTCCAAAGTTTTACTACTGATGGCAGAACTTCAAAAAGCTCACACAAAGCTCTTTTTTAAAATTTTTAATCAGAACTGGACTGTAAATCTGCTGAATTTCTCTTTCATTTGGAAGAGAACAAATTATTTTGATACTTACCATCTTGCATTTGAGCAGACACAGGACCAGCAGTATTGCTCCCCTGAAGCCCACCTCGTGCAGCCCTCTCGCCGACAGCTGTGGTAGCTGATGCCTAGGGGAAAGCGCAAGGCCAAGCGTTAGGTGATACTTCCTCCATGTACTCCCAGCATCTCGTGTTCTCCGAGAACAGCCTTCCTGATATTTTTGGCACGTAGATTCGCTTTGTTGTACTGTTGGTCAATACAGAACTTGAACTCTTCCTGAAAAGAGGTGTAGTGCTCTGAAGAGGGAGGGAGCAGGAAGAAAAGGGGAGGACAGAGATAATGTAAGACTAAGTATCTCCCGCATATTAGACTGGGCAAGATCAAAGCAGCATATCTTGCCTTAAAAAAGCAATAAATTCGAAGTTTGAGTTACATTTTCAGTCTTGTGCAAGTTTCTTTCACCTGGAGTAGAGAGCCCAGCCTGACCATCTCACTCAACTAGAAAGTTTCTTACGCCCCACAGAACTGAGTTGGTTTAGCTACGTCCGATACCAGCACCCCAAGGAACTGCAATGTACTAGACAACTTCTGGAAGCATCCTTCAGCCATATTTTCTGTAAACCTCATGCTCATCCACAAGCTCTGTGTGATCTTTCAGAAATCTGTGCAGTGCTTGAAGAGAAGGAATGTGATTACAGTCTATTGCAGAGAGCAGAGAATACAGGAGAGCTTGTGCTCCCAACAGATGCTGGTGCTGAGGTTTCTGCCCTGTTCAGACCAGTAGCTTCACACCCAGCTGTAACGTATTAACGCGCTCTAGAAAAGACAAAGTCTTATGTACAGCATCAGAAAGGCACAGAGACTTACCTCATTGGAAATGGGAGAAAATGTTACTCATGGACATTGTTATGCAGGAGGTTAACTACGAGATGTGGCAGATGACAGAAGATACCTACCTTCCATTTGTTAAGAGTAGGAGAGATCTGCTCCCAGAGCAAGAGTATGTAAAAAAAGACCAAGAATATGAACATGTAAATATTTTTTTAAGTTCCGATTCAGTGTCAACATGAGTTGATATACAGGAATAAAGTGATGGGAAGGCTATTTCAGAAAAACAGGTTACACTACATTTCACAGCTTCTTGGAAAAGTATCTCACTTGTGCTTTTGTATGTCTGCTCATAAGAATATGAAAAAACTGTGCCACTGCCAGGGGTTTGCTTTTTTTAATTAAAAAGTTTGTGTAAAACACATTGGGTAAACCTCCCATTAGTACATTTCAGAAGATGTAACAGTTCGAGGGCTGAGCAAATTACATGCCAAACCTATAACTCGGTCTAGCTCTTGTTAAAAAGCTGTTTTACTGCACGTAGATGTTTCCACCCAACAGATATGAAGTAAGGTGCTACACATGTGGACACATGCTGTTTACTAATCCTTACCAATTCCCATTTTGCTCAGATTATCCCATCGTTGCTCTTACCATTCTTACAGAAAAAGCTGGAAGCATTGGCTGGACCTCATTCTGTAAGCAAACCTCACAGTACCTATAAAATTAAACTTCTAAATTCCACTGTAAATCTGCTTCTTCAGTCATTCAAAAATGTTAAGAGTTTCTTGGAGATTGAACTTTTTGACTGAATCTTTTTGATTCATGCACCTACATGAGGATATTTCTAGCTTTCCAATCTAAGTCTAATTTAGAAAAAAAGCCATGCTTAGAGGTGAAAAAGCCTAATTGTTTAGAAGTTTGGACCTTTTAATAAATATATACATAAAACCTGTGTATGTTATGTACACACCACATCCAACACGCAGTTTATTGACAGCATGACGAAAATTCTCGTCATCTGAAAATCTGAAACAGATTGTCACTAACATTGAATGGTATGTTATTTTTTGGCAGCTTTGAGTACTTACTATTACTTTTATTACTATTTTAGGGGGCTCTGAGGTCGGCAATATTGTCCAAAAAGATAAAAGAAAGGTGGATGAACAGACTTGCCAGGGGAAAGGATGCCTTTGGATATCTCTCCTTAAGTGCTGAAACATATACCTGGACTACGACAGACCTGGAGGAAAGCAGATTTGTGAGTTATGAGCCTAAAAATAAGTGAAATTTTTCAAATGGAAAAATAAACTCAGAAGCCAGGCATCAGAATGAGAAAACGAAGCAGGTACTTTACGATTTATTGGAGTTCCACTGGAAAATGTGAAGGGGCAACAACCTATCACAAAACAATGGAAATGTGACTAAAAGTGGAAGAATGAGACCAGAGGGATAGATGGGGCAGAAAGAATGAGTGATATTCATATGCTTCCCCACCTCCCAAAGAAAATCACCATGATTCTGCCAGGGAAAGGGAAGAAAAGCAGGTTTTATGCAAAGAATCACAGGTAATGAAAAAGTGGAAAAGACAATGAATGAAACAAAGAAGAACTGTCCAGGTAAGAAAGAGCAGAACAGAAGAAAGTATTTTTACAATGTAGAAAGTGAGTGCAGTCATATATTCTACAAGAAAAAAATCAGAGCTATTAGAACAAAGGTGTGGAAAACTTACTTGTCCTGTGAACCGAGGAAGAGGATAGACAGATTTATCCTTCAGGCTCACTGAAGACTTTTAACAAAGAGCCAAAAAAACCCTATTGTAATTCCACAGTATTTACAAATATAAAATGCTAATTCCAGCTGGCCTTGAACCTCAATCAGAATGTAATTTTTTTTTTTTTTTTCCCATTTTGTAGATTATTCACACTGCATAACCTATGGAAGATAAACTGGGATTTTAGCCCTTGATTCTTCTGTCTGCCATAATTGACCAAATTTAACATTTCTTTTAGGAAAAATAAGATAATTGCCTGTAGAATTGTTTCTTAAAAACTTCCTTTTGCAGGTTCATTTGCTAGGAAAATTATGAATGAACCATCTTCAGTAACTCAATTCCTGCCAAGCATACTGTAACAACAAATATTATTATAGGAAGCAGGTAATTCACTTAAAACAGGGAGAGGAAAAAAATAGGTCAGCTTATTTTTTTAGATTCCATACTCAGGTTCATTGAATAGTGTTATTTCTGATGAAATCGTATGTATTTATAACACCCATGACCTCACATACGATTTCAGGGGTTTACCAATAAACGTGTAAATAAATAAGTAATCAGGTTTGGGTTTTTATTTATTATTGTTTAGGTAAGGAATAAGAACTGTGTTTTTTTCCTTCAGATCTATATGCAGCAAAGGATAAAAAAAGGACCGTTATTATATCAAAAAATAATAGACATGATAAGCATAGTTCAGTAAATGACAGAGAGGAAAGGAGAACCAACACTAAAACCAAGAGTTCTGTGATCTAAATTGGTCTATCAGTCAGATTTGCCAATGAAAGTTGTTCACTAAGAAACAATAACAGCAGGTTCTTCTGATACCAAATTTTCAGGTTTACAGAGGAAAACCAACTCTATAAATGCTATTTTGGGGGGCATTAATTCATGCAGCAACCCAAAGGTTAGAGAGGGAGTGAATGTGAAGATCCAGCATTTTTCCAAACCTGACAAAGGATACATCTGTAGTACAACCGGGAAGTGTGACTGCAGTATGTGATGATGAGCCTAAGCAAGCGTTCATCCTGTACCAACACCAGAGAAGATTGTCCACTACACACTTCAATGTAGGAGACAGACATGGAAAATATATGAGGCTGTACTGACATCTAAATCTTTGCAACCTGACTGCTCGTGATGCTTCAGACAGCTAGTCCAGTCATACTCATCTGCCTGAGCTGACCTAACACCATCAGACTACAGCATAGACATACCCAAAAGCAAATGCCGGAGGGCTTCAGCAGAGGTATTCTTAGAACTCTTACTTCACGTAATCAATTACTGGATATCTGTCCTTATCTTTGAGACACTGTCACATTGAAATGTGGGACCTAAAGGTAAATGTAAGGTAACTGTATGGCAATTTGATATGAGTCATAACAGCAAAAGATCTAAGTCATAACAAAAAAGGTCTCAAAAAAGAACACTTGCAAAGAGACCTTCAGATAGAGATGCTTCTTTAAGCAACTGAGTATTTCACCAAGCAGGTATTTACAGACATTCTTTAGTTTCCTGTAGAGAAAAAAAAAACTTTATAAATGTAATCAATTTCAAGTTTAAAAAGTACTAGTTTACTATCTATCAGTCTCTGAACTATGGCTGAAATGTATTTTTAAGCTTTTTGATCAACTGATGGCTTCCACACATTTCTTAGGCACTTAATTACAAGTCAGGAAAGAAAGTCCATTCCATTTGATGCCTATAAAGTTGGTGAATGATTTAAGGTTTCCATGAAAACACTTAAAAGCTACAAACACTTCTTACCTTTCCCTTCAAAGTTCTGGTGTTTAAGCAGCTCAAACAAGTAATTTATCAGCTGTTGAAGGTGATGAAACAGGGCTTCACTGATGTGAGGGAAAATAACGATCTCGTGGTTAAGACTTTGAACTGCGAGTTATGAGACATAGCTCTTAGCCTTGATTTCCCACAGACTTTGTATGCGATCTCTGCAAATCATTTCACTCCTTCATGTTTCTATGCATCTGTAAAAATGGGAAATTTAGTTCTCTCTCTCTGGAATTCTTATGAATCAGCATGTCCAAAATGGTACGATACTGGGCTACCTTTGTAATACTAAGCAATGGCAGCAACATTCTTGGGCATTAAAATTGGTCATTTATCATGTGCAATTGTATCTGCCAGATGCTCAAAACAATTGCCAGTCATGACTTGGGAGTTACATGGCCTAGAAGCCCTCCCAGAGTAGCCACTGCTTTTAGTATTACATTTTAAAGAAAGAGTATCAGTATCAATAGGAGAGATTACACCGCCATAGGCCAAAGAATGGTCCTTATCCTGTTGGAAGTGTTAATGTGGATTCAAGCCCTAATTTTGCTTATATTTCCAAGTAAAAAAGAGTCAGGGAGAAAGCATAAGCACTGGGCACCAACACATCTCTGTGTAAGGAAAAAGCCATTTCTTTGGGCCTGAATGTAGATCAGGTAACATGATTTTATGTAGATTACATTTTGCTTAAACAAGCACATTACATATACATTCTTTCTCTTTTCTTATCATCCTATAATAGTATAAAGATGATTTAAATTTAGCAGATCCTTGAGGAATTGAACAACATAATGTAAACAGTGAAGAGACAATTAAAACAAGAGCCTGAATGATACTGTGACAAAGGAGAGACAGGACATTGAAGTGCAAAATTCCTTAAGAAGTTAAAAAGTAAACAGCAAACCACTTTACTTGGATTCTTCCAAGATGCATACATTTAAATATCCATATTAATAACATTGTAACATGGAACCAAAAACCCAACATAGATAGGCTGGGTGTAAGGTCACTGTGCAAAATACAGGAATCACACTTCTGACCGGAAGCCTGGCCATCCAGGGCATGAACAAGAACCTATTAATCCGATATACTGGCTTGCTCCTCTGTTTGAGCTGGCAACCATCGCATCCCATACAACTGGAATCGTCTGAGATTTCCCCTGTTATTGTTGCCATTGCCTCTTTGCCTCCAACCAGCTTTGTGTCCCCTGGCACTTTCTATTTCATAGCATAGATTTAAAGTATGACCTTTTGCATTTGAACTTCTATTTCTGCTCCTCTGAGGGGGAATTTTGCAACTCTTGCTCTTTCACGGGTATTTACACCCGGGCCTACTCTATCAGTGAATTTCCCAGGAAAACAAATGGTTTGGCACATGCTGTTTTTCCTTTGGGAGTCCCATTGGTGGTGAATGCAGTGACAGCTGCTGCTTGAAACAAATTTCTGTGCATTTTGCTATGTAAAAGCAAACAGTACAAACCAGAGTGGCAGGAAAACATCTTATGATTCTTGTTGTTCACTTATCTTAATCTCAAGTGCTCGCAGTGAATGAAATACCACAACTTCCCTAGGTAACAGTGATACTCCTTTATTAGAAAGCTTTTATTTTCAGAATATTGGGTTTTTCCCCCCCACAAACTAGAAGCTGATTACTTTGTGCTCCACTGATGGAGCTTCTTATATTCTTTCTGTAACAATATTTTACACGTCAAGAAATTATGTCCATTCAACCTTCCTTCCTTTAAACTCAACAAATCCAACTCTTTCAATATTACATACCTGTAAGTCATTTCTGAATGTTTTTGCTGTTCTCCTCCAGTTGCTTATTAAAGGTGCTCAGGTCTGGACACAGTACACCTTCAGCAGCAGAGCATACCTCTCCTGGATTGTATGGATCTCCTATTAATACACCCCTCAGAGATTTCCTTTTCTTCCTTCTACCTTCAACAGTATCACTTATCTTGTTAGCTTAGTACTGGTTTACTAGCCACACTAAAGACTCATTGTCTTCTGCAGTATTTCATTGGGTTATACTCCATTTTATATTTGTGCATTTGATTTCACTTTTGTAAGAGCAATACTTTATACTTGCCTTTACTGAATGACATCATGTTAATTTACAGTCAAATATGTATCAAGTAATCCTGTCCTTCAGGATAAGGCAGGTTCAGACAAGACTAAACTTTGAAATTCCAGCAATAAGGTTGCTAATGAAAATACTGAATAAAAATGGACCAAACAGACCCCCATGAGATAACTGATAATCACTCCAAGTCTACCTTTTCAAGCAGTCTGCTTTCACTTCATTGCATGATTTGCTTAAGCTTTGATGATAAAAGTCTTACTGAAGTCAAATGTATCACATCTGCTGTATCCATCTTCTGCAGGCCAATGACTCAGCAAAGGAGGAAATTAGAGCAATGTGATAACAGCCATTCCTGAAAACTCCATATTGACTTTCATACTTGAAGCTTAAACACCTGATGAATAATAAAAGTTTGATGACTAAAGTTCTTACAGGTATCAAAGTAAAGATGACTTGTAATTCCCCAGGCCCTCCCTTTTCCCCTTAAATATAGTTCCAGGTAGTCCTCTCCTATCTTCCAATAGCTGTATCTCCATGATACAGCTGTCTCTCCATTTCCTCAAGAAAACCAGTCATGGTTTATAGATTGTTTGACTGCATCCTTAGCTTCAACAGGAAGCAGAGGTAGGCCATACTGACTTGAGCCAGTCATTGAAACAAATACGCTTAAACTACTATCTGGACAAAAAACTGCTGGTATGCTGGACAGGTCTAAGTGTTTAGAACCTCTTGTTTCTGGTCTCAGAAATTTTCTTTTTTTAGTAATTGTTAATTTCTTAGGATGACACAATTCCCCTGCATAATTTAGCTTTGTAAGATAACTGGAGAGAAGAAAAATATATTCAGAGGTAAACCCCTGGCACTGTCCTTAAACAAGCCAAGCAGTTATGTGGTGTCAACTTACCTTGAATTATTTTTATGTCTCTGCCTGGTTTTCTTCAGAGAGCATTAAACAGAAAACCTTACAATAGCTAAACGTGAATGCATTTTGATGATGTTTTCTTAAGAGTATTTTAAAATCCAAAGAATTCTAAGATACCCAAATCTAATAAACTTCAGTGCTACATAACATCAATTTGGAAGGTTTTAATGACTACCTTCAGCAATTTTTTTTCCTGAAGTCTCTTTTCTTTAGCAGTGATTTACTTTCTTAGAAGTGCTGTTCATTTACGTATTTATATTGTAATTGCACGTGTTCCCAGGCAGTTAAGAGTTCTCAACCTTTGCACTATCCAGGGCATGTGTTCACATGGCATCCTCAGCTCATACTTGATATAGGTGCTGTGTCATCTCAATCCTGCCTCCACTGCAGAATTCCAGAGTTCTCAGAAAGTCTTACCTTTCAGAGTAAACTAAGAATAGTTTTCTTTTCTGTTTTTAATGTGTATTTAAACATCTCCATGCACTACTCTCAGTGACCTGGTAAGGGGTGCCCAAGTCCTCATGCTAAGACTGATAGATCAATCTTACATGCTCAGTGTTAACTCCTAGGTACCTGTGTGATGGCATAACTCTTGCTGAATGTCAGCTCGAAGTCTGTTGGCTCTGCTCTAAGCAGAGAAGAGCCTGACAACTACCTACAGCGGAGACACTCCTCAAGGGTTACCAGAATTCTGATGAAGTGTGCCACTATGACCGAGCAGGTTCCACCGTAGACATGTCATATATCATTATCCTGTTTAGCAGTCTTTTCCTTTTCAGATAGCTTTGCTCAACTATTAACATGATCCTGACTTGATCCTGTGAAGACAAAAACACTCTCTCTTAACATCCTGGTCATGGAAGAATGGCCTAGGTATGAGAAGCTACATGAAAATTACATTCCCTAGTTAAAATAGAATCACTTTGGAAGAGGGGAAGCTATAGGACTTCATGGACGCTTTATCCAAAAAAAGAGTCCTGGATTTCACTTGCTCTCCTATGCATTTCACCTGCTCTCCTGAACAACGTTACAATCTGAAAAGAAACGTGATCACGGATGGCAATGTAAACTCCACCGAGGTTCTGTCCTGCAGCCCTAGTCCTGATCATTGCCCGGTTTGTTCCCGTTGGTCTTCCACACTGCAAACAATTTAATTAAACCTAGAGAACCTTTGATAATACTGAATGAACACATGTGGCTGGTGCACCAAGATAACTTTGCCAAGTGAATGTGGAGCAAACTGTGGAATGGCTGAGCTTCTTTAACTCCAACAGAAAGTCCAAAGACAGGACCTTCAGCCAAGAGAGAGAAAAGACAGGCGGGTTTGTAGATAACTCTCACAGAGCCCTTTATGCTTTTGATAAGGATCTCTCCCATATAGCACAGGAACATCAGTACTCTTAACACTGACAGACATCCAGTATTCACATTGAAATAGGAAAACTGAATGGGCTAGGATAGGTAAAGAATTTTTCATCAGGTCAAAAAGAGATGTTATTTTCAGATTTTTTACTGACAGAGCAAAAAATTCTGACAATGGGATATAAGAAACCCTGGAAATGTGCATACTGAATTTTTAACATAGACCTGGGAGCATATTGAACAGGGATTAATGTTAAGGACACCTTAGGAACGGAAAGCTCTGTTTCTTAAAGACAAAAAATATGTATTGAAATAAATCAGGACATATATATATGCACACAAAATCAGGACAGAGAAATTAGGATTCTGTTCCCAATTATGACTCAAGTCATCCACCACATATTTAAAGCACTCAGGAGAGGAATGGGCAGATGAATATGGTGCCTGACATATCAAAATCAAGGACTTCTGGACTGTAACGAGTAGACCTTGTACCACGCTATACATTGATACATCACTTTGGTGTTGTCAGTTGTCACTTGAACATGCCCGCTCTGAACACGAAAGAGAAATGCCCAGCACGTATTTCAGTGTTTTGAGATACTGACGAGCACAACTTCCTCTTCAGTCTGAGCATGTCTCCGAGAAGTGATCTGTTATGGTCTTGTAATGAAAATATGTAGAAAGAGACATCTTTTTGCCTAAAGTGGCTGTTTCACCATCATAGTCAGGGACTTCTCAACTTCTAGAAGTATGCCATGGGGTTACACAGTTCACAGCTAGACCTCAAAATAGATGCCGTTAGATATAAAAAAAACAAAACAAAAATCCCTAAGGTTGTTTTTCCAGGTATTACAGAAAGACCAGAAAGGAGCTCATCATAGTATGAGGATGAGTGTCCAACTACTTTATCTAACTTTTCACAGCCTGAAATGAATCCTGACGAGACAAAACTGACAGGTTTCTTCCCTCCCCACCCTCCCTTGAACTCCAGGGGCTATTTAAATACAGGGTTTTTTTGTTTTTTTTGTTTTGTTTTTTTTTTGTCTACTGGCCCTTAAATTAAAAAATTTTGAAGAACCATAAAGTACTTTAATGAACCTGCGCAAACTGGTCTTATAATATGTTTTCAGAAGCCAGTCATTCAGGCAAAGGAGTCCTGGTTCATCCCAGATAAGCTATCGTCACCGTTGGGTCTTTGCTAAAAGACAACTAGTCCAAACAAAAGTAATTTGCATTTTTTTCTGAAAGTCCAAATATTTTCAAGGACGAGAATAAAATGAGTCCCCTTCCTATACTGGAAAATAACAGAAGTGGGACTACTTTCCTGAATTTGAATTTTAAGCATAAATGCGTTCTCTTACAAATCTAGGATGAATCACCATTGTACTTCCTGCTTGGAAGTAAAGTGTATGTACTGCAAATGCAGAAAAATGAGTTTTATGGGTCCCAGTACTGCGAAGAACCTACCATGGTGCTTAAAGAAATTACGGTACAGAGAGGCCTGAAAGTTGATGTGAAGACCGTGGGACAAAACAAAAAATAATAAAGAAAAAAGATAATCGTTGAACACTGTAGCCATGGACTATAAAATTAAAGACTCTGGTTCATATTAGCATATAAAAAAATCTGATGAAGCTGAGCTAGTCTGTCATCAGATGGAAGAGAGGCAGAAGGTGGCACAGATGGTGAAAACAGAGGAAATTATTCATGGTTCCTCGTCACACCTTGAAAGGAGCTACTGAAAAGATGTTGAAAATTAAGACCAGAAGGCATCCAGGAACAACAAAACCTCTAAACCCTCCTTTATATTCCAAAGGTGTAAATATGTCCTGAGGTTAAATAGGCTTATGGTTTGAGGATTCGTCTTCTATAGAAAATGAAAAAGAATCAACATTTCTTTTTATCTTTCAGAGTAAAAATACCTGAACACCAAAGGTTGGCTCTTGAGCCTTTAAACAAATGTAGAACCTCATAAATCCTGGCATACTAGATCAATTCTCATGAACATAAGTCTTCAAACTTTTGTCTTTCTTCAGATTACTTCAATGCAAGAGCTAAAATGTCCTGTACAATACATTATTTGCAGTGCCATTCAGACCTGCAGCCTCACGCATAACTTACAGGGGTCCATGAGGAAAATTAACCCTTCCTGAGTGCAGCTCTAAAGTCCTTCTAGAATCTTAACAGACTACTTGCAAAGAAGATGAGCCAACAACTGTGCTTATCTTATGAAAAAGCATTCCCTATTTACCAGGAATAGTTGTAAGGAAACCAAGAAGCAGATTTTTCCTCCATTAAATAAAGTTTGAAGGTTCTTTCCATTAGTAGATATAAACTAGTGCACTTTTTAAAGATGCGTCTATTATTGTCCACAACAAAGATACCAGATAAAATGTATTTTAAAACCAGTTTTCTGGACTGTGGATATGCATATCCTGTGAATTTTTCAGGATGCGAGGAAGAGGATGGAGAGAAGTGAGGAAAAAAATTTATTGTAGAACCTAGACCCTACCTAGGTTGTAAAACTTTCCTAGCGTAAAAACCTCCACCAAACAAAAATCCCCATCCAAGCAAAAAACACCACCACCACTGCAGTAGAACAGCATTTTCTGCCATTGCTGAAGTGGGAAAAATTGCAGTGTACAGCAGTCCTGAGGTTATGATGAAAAAGTTGAAGAGCAGGTCAGTTATGCTGCCAACAACCACAGCCCCAGCTACTAGTCGGGTGGTGAGGCAGAACTGAAACAGTTCCAAGTATTTACACCATGTACTCATGGACTGAACATGGTGAGTGGGGGCAAGACAGGACATACGTGTGCTCAGTAAGAACAAGGGAAAGAAAATATACTTAGTCCCAAATGACTGGCATGCTAAAGACATTCAAGGTCAGAATCTTAACTTTTTGCCAAAAGGAGAGGACCACTAACATGCTGCAAGGTTTACAGTCAACTACGAAACATAAAGAAGATGGAAAACAACCATGCTAAGTGATGACAGAAAGCTAACTTAATAGTAATCCACAGTTCAGATTTCAGGACTTCTCATGGTTTAAATAAATGTAAAATAAGGAGGCCTCTGATATCAATAAAAGTCCAATTCGACTGGCAGATGAAAGCTCAGGACTCTATTCCTGACTCTCCTAGAAAATTGGTATAATTCTGTACTCTGCCATTGCTGAGGTGGGAAATGACTTTTCTGGTGTCCAAAATGAGCCTAGTAAAATTCTGCTGCCTCTCAAAAGTACTATGACAAATTCAGAAAGATTTGAAGGTGCTGTCATATGTAAACAGATTCAAGAGCATGTATTGCCTTTACCCAAGCACAAACCATCACATTATGTCAGAAAACAGAAATATTAAAAAAGTTAAATCTCTGCTGATTGCTTCCCTGCAGTTTAATTAGTGAGGAACGGCAGTAAGGCATCATAGAATTTCCATTTTACTTTTACTGTTCCCCTCAGTCTGTATTTTATGCCTGCATTTTTATTTCTAGGTTCCAGGGACACATACAAACCATTCAAACTTTGTTCTTTTGTTTTCTATCATGAGAAATCCTGGACACAAATAAAATCTTATAATGGACCACTATTATTCCTCTACTCCCCTTCTCTTTCATAAAAAATAAACACGTTGTACTCAGGTAATGATATACAGATGCTCTGGTTTACTTAAAGATAACTCTGCAATCCAGGTTACTTGTGTAAGAAGCAACACGGATATGTGATACCAGTACTCAGAAAGGAGACTTGAAACATTACCATTAGCATGGTCTTTCCAGTCTTCTCTGCTTAACTGGAATTTGAATTTTGCTCAAAGTTCTTCCCACTACAGCTATTATTTGGCACAGAAAAGACCAAAATCCTAACAGCAGCCTTTATCTTACACGAATTAGCACGTCGTATTTCTCTCACGTGTCTGAAAATTCACTACTAGGTATTAACACTTCTATTTTACCACAACTGTGGCTTTCAGTGAAGAGACCTCAAATATCCAGGTATTATTTTCTTTGGCAATTTCTTAGTAATGTATTTAGAAACTTAGATAAACCTGTCCCAGATGATAAAGCTATCTAGGATCAAGGCCACAGGGTGCAACATGTTGGCTGTGGATAACAGATGCTACTTGCATCCTCTGTGTGTCTCGTGGCCATACAAAGAACTTCCCATATTCTTACCGTGAGGTCCAGAAAGATTCCCACGAGACTCGCAAAGGTAAAACACAGGCTTCGAGGATTCTGTGGACAGAAGTGAACAGCTGAACCCCAGACCACAAGAGAAACCACCTATTTTCAGCATACTGTATAAACCCATGCCAAGTGTGTCCTAGGAGTTTCCTGAAGATTATATAAAGAAAAAATAAGAGAAGAAACAAAAAAATTAACAGGTTTGAAAAGAGAACTTAAGAAAGCTAAGGACTGAAAACTTATTACCACCACATCTATATTCTGCTGCATGGGCAAAGTCATACAGGGTGAGCAGATATCCCAGACTGACCAGGACAGACACAAAATGGAAACCTTTTTAACCCCTTCCTCATAAACTGCCACCCTGGAAAAGAGCCATAAGAGTCTCACACAAATCCTGGAATGTTACTTACAACCAAGTTTTCCTTTCAAAAATGATTTATTTTCACCCTACCATGCAAACATATCCAGGCATCAGAACAAGAGGACAAGCCAAACTGCTCTTCAGATTCAGTTAGGCAAAGAAGTCATGGTTTCAAGTTCCTGTAGTGTTCAGTCGTCCAAAATTAGAGTGGATACATAAACTATCATTGTAAGAATTCTGGAAAGTGGTGAGTACCAGAAATAAGTCTGCAGTTGTCTTATTGTTTTATACTCTTCACTCATTTCCATTCTCCATGGAACTCTTGGGTTCCATGACTCCCACAAGTCACAGAGCTAACATTTAGTCTTTCAACACTGGAAATTGTTTATGGTTTCTTAACACCAAGAATTGTGCAACAAACTAAGCAAGCTAGTAACCATAGCAACTGTGGTCGAGAAAAAACAAGTTTCAGCTATGAAACTGCACTGTATTTTTAATTCTTGCAAATGCTGTTCTTTCACATTCTACATATGAAAAATTCATTAAACATGTACAGTAACTAATGTATATATCTACTGTGTACTAAAAGACACTTCTTACTACTGTGCTGTATTAAGTACTCAATTTCTCTCCTCTCTTTTTCTCTCTCCCTTTATCAGAGTACTACACTTCTTTTTGCTTATGAACACCCGCATAAAAAAATTAAAAAGTTGCTTCAATGGAGGAGAAAAACTCTGTCTAGTTATTTTTATGTGAGTAGATTCTAAGAGTCAGCTATATTTACTGTCCTATTAACAAACAGCTTTGGTAGCATACTGTCTTTGAACTGGCTCTGAAGCACTCCAATTTTGCTGATTCTAAGAACTTTGCTAGGAAGGCATTAAATAACAAGCCCATGAACACGTCTGATTATACAAGCTATAGCACGCATTACTATATAATGCAGTTACAGCAGTTAAAGGAAGCAGGACTGAACCACTGTTTGGAACTGAAATGATTTTAGGTACCCATATCCCATGCAGGGCATGGATCCACATACCCAAAGACAGTTATTACATCAAGCCCTGTACAATCTGACAGAGACACTTGGCTTGTAACTATTGTTTCTTAGTGATGGTAAGCAATTATACTCATATTAATGAATACAAGATAGAAACACTGAAAAGTTTTCCACTCAACTACCTATTTCATCCCAATTTTGGTATTTTATGAAGACGTGAGGGATAAAACTTTCAGGAAGATCTCAAAACTATATGAAAATTTTAAATTAATCTATTTGGATTATTTGAGGACTTTAACAGACAAAATGATTTGAAATAACTGGTACCTTTGCTACATATTCAACACTGTGAATACATCTAAATGAAGAAGGCTACACTTCTTGTCCTGTCTTATACTTACAAGTATCTTTCTGTAAAAACCTTTTACATTCCAAAAATTTCAGAAAGCAGAGTGATGTATTTTTTTTCTTTTAAAACAGGAAGAACCTAAATCAAAAAAACTGTTCCCAAAGATTCAGCAAAATATCATGAAGCTACACAGGCTTTGGCAGCGTCTTATTTTGTTTTGGGAAGCTTTTTGGTTAAACGAATAATTTTTCTAATAGATAAAGATATATGCACACAAATTTCCAGTACTTCTGTAACACTCTGATGAGTAAATTTTAATTCAATCAAATAACACACCAATTTAACAGAATCCAAAACTCTACAGATCACGTCTCCAGTCCTCTAAGCATGAGACATCCATGCAATGAAAAAATAAAGAGCCTAGATAGTCAGTTTTTCTCTGTTGACTCTGGCATAGAAAAGCATCCTCTTGATTTGGATAACAAAAGCCACAACCACATGTTCCCGCTGGAGGCATCTGGTTGGAGATGCACTAGGACAGAAACAAAGCTGAGCAGAACTACCAGCACATGTCAACTGCCACAAACAGCGGGATTACCACTTTGGACTAGCAGGAGGTGGCCGCATCTCTGCAGCTCACAGCACTTTCTTTAGAAATGTCTGCTTTGGCAATTCCCTTTATCACATGTATTTTTATACTTGATGCTTATTTATTCTTGTATTAATAACAATATTGTTTTAATTCATTCTTTTTAATTCAATCTTTAACCAATTTAAAGTTAATTCAAGCACTTTAACCAAAACAACATGGATGTAACCTTTCTATCAAGTGAAGAAACAAAATACCGCAATAAATAGAAATTTGGACACAAACCCAACATGTCAATTTATTTTTTATTCTCCTTGTACTACCAGAGTCTAGTTTGAACAATTCTTCCTCAAAAACATGCAGATTTCACTGGACAGTACAAGTATTTGCTACAATAACATTCAGGTATGTTACTTAGATGACATAAAAATCTTCAAACACTGTACTTTAGAAATAAAGAAGCTGGCGTACAGCTCTGACAAGATTCCAAAAAGTATGCATTATTTTTAAAACAGCAAACACTGCTTATTTTTCTTTCCATAATCAAATTATAAACACTGTACCAAGGAAAGATCACGCACAGCAACAGATACTCTGTAAGTTCAGACATCACATTCACACTTTATCCTTACAATATTTAAACATTGCTCAGGTGGTCATATCTATTTAGACCAGTGACTGTAACATTATGTACCTATAATAAATAATGGATTCACTAAATCAATTATAAGGTATTACCTTATAAATAACTGCCAATCCTAATGACACATCAAGACAATGTTCCTTACAAACCTTATCACCACTCTACCCAAAGTTCACAAAGTCAACAGCAATTACTGAACATACAGAGAGTAAAAGCATACGTATAGCCAAACAGGTATCTTAACACTCAAATTTCAACATATGTAATATATGTTGCACACATTAATCCACTAGTTAACGCAAAGTTTGATAAGGGTGTCACAGGTTGTGATATCTAATCTTCTGGCATCTCTTACATCAAATGGCAAAGATGCACAGTCTTAACTTTACTTGCAAGTATGCAGACTTAACTGGAATGTTTAGAAGGGATAAGTAATACATATCCCAACAGAAAAATAAAATCACATCACAATTTTAATAATTAAATCATACTGACTTCTGTAACATCTGCCCCTGACCAAACCTTTGCACAGTGTCTTAACAAAGAACTGGTTTTCCATGCTGACAAGTACTGCTTTTATATGTGGGGAAGGTCTGAAGTAATTTGCTTCTTGAAAAAATTACTGCTTCTCTCCAAGAAAGTGACTGAAAATAATCTAGACCTTCTATTACAATATTGAAAGCTTGAACTACAGAGCTTAACGTAACCACGCACTGACAAAGAATTCCAAGCAAGCTACAATTCATGGGCACACTCTGTTTTAACCTGGTTGCTTTTTACAGGATACTCTCTCTTTCTTCTCCAAAACCAGCCCCTTCTGAGGCCGTAACAGTGTGGAGCTCTGATGAATCTTTTGAAAGCCTGGTATAACTTGAACGCTGGCTCCGCTTGTGAGCAACGCTCTTCAGGTTCTCATTCTGAACTGCAGTTGAATTGGAACCTGAGCCAGGGTGCAGGATAATTTGAGGGGAATCTCTGATACTTTGTATTTCTTCAAAATTTTGATTAGCTCGATTGTTTGGAGCGCTGTTATTATTTAGGGTTACTGTACTAGGGGTTCTATTTAAATTATAGACTTTCTGGCAAGCTGGCCAGTTCTCTTCTGGGCTACTTGCTATCAAGCTGCTTTCAGAAGGGCTTTTCTTATCTTCTGAGCAAATAGACATGCGAACCACAGCTGGATCTTGAAGGCCACTAAGGCTGTGTGGAATTCCTCTCTTTCCACTGTGACTGTCATCTTCAAGTTCAATGAGATTCGCCTTTTCAAGCTGTGAATCATCTGCTCCTTCATTATGGAGGGAATGATTGGGAGAACTTTCGTTGGATCTTACACCAGAGTCAGATGAATCTTTTTTATCCAAAAGGGCATCTGTCAAATACTCCTTTGCTTTGATGAAGGTTCTAATGGTTTCAGATCCATGTTCTGGAGATTTAGGCTGCTTCTCTATTTTGCCATCTGCTTTCTTATCTTTACCTTCCTTAAGAAGTGGTGTATTATCCGATTCTTCAGTTCCTGACTCATCTTCATCACTTGGAAGTTTCTGATACCGCAGGGTAACTCCCTTAAGCTTTAAATCTGCAGCCTGGAAAATACTTGTTCTTTCCGAAGACTTCTTTCCTGGCAGAAGCTTGGAACCAGACTGATCAGATTTTTCATCTTCTTCCGTAATAGGATCCAAAGGAGATGCATCATTAGTAGAAACACCTGAAGTACTGTAATCGACAACATCGTTCCTCTTCAGCAAGAAGGACTTTCTTCCATCATCTTGTTTCTGTTCACCATCTTTTCCTTTTTCCTGTTCTGCACTGGAATGCAAGGAACCCCCTGATGTACTCTGCCCCATATAGAAAGCACTTGAGCTATGAGGGGAGGACCTACCACTTACTGTAGTAGAATTGGCGCCTCCTTCTAACTGTGACATTTGAGCAATATACTCTCTATATGCATCTCTGTATTCTGCCTGTACCTTGTCAGTAAGCTTTGATATCTCAATACTAGAATCTTGAGAGTTAAGACTTGAAAGACTTGGAGTTCTACGAGTTTGTGACTGGAAAAAAACAAAAGAAAAGAGAGATAACAGTTAAATGAACTACTTATTTTTACTTTTACTGATCTTTTTAAATTAAATAACTCAAAACATCAAGTATGTACTTAAATGATTTTTTTTGTTGGTAGTGTGAATAGATTATGCAAGTGCAATTGTCAATGCTATAATTAAAATACGCTTACTATAATCATATATATGCAATCACACACACATTCACTAAACTTACAAACTATTCTTATTGTTGGTCCCCATAACAGAAGATTTCCACAAAACAAGCATTTTATCTAGTGCATTTGAGGCTAACTCTTTTGAGTATATAATTAAAACAATTGAATTTGTATGTCAAGATGGGCTTTTCCAATACGTTTTTGTACATTTACGAAATTACCATTTTATATTAGAAAGACAGCAAGAGTTCATCTAAATGCTGAACATCTCTCAAAAAGATTTTTCAAAGACCCCCATCCTACATACTTCAATATATCCTGGCAAAATTCCATTGCATATAGCTGATTTCAGAAAAATCACTTCTAGGACAAACATAATTTCTCTTTGTCCCCACATCTGCTCTCTTTTAGTGCACGCATAGAGAACTCCACAGGCGTAGGATGCTAGGCCATCTATGAAATGCCAGAACCAAGGTCTAGCACAGAGCTGAACAAAGTAAAGGAGAGGACTGTGGCTGAACATACGGCTTTGTGTCATGCATATATACGGCTGCTCACTACCACCAAGTAAAAGATGTACGGTGCCCAGTGCACTGCAGCTGAAGCATTGACTTGAGCAGTAAGCACTTTAGGAAACTTACTCAACTTTGCAGTGCACAAGAGATGAGATTCTGAAAGACTGTTGACGTATTGTGTCTTATTTGGGGCAACTCTGAAAATGAACTACATTTCCATAACCTACATTCTACTAGAAAACACTATTAAAAAAAATGAAAAGGGCTTGGGTAATTTTAACAAGCTAAATGTAAACAGGAAAATTAATGTGTGGATTCAAACACTGAATGAATTTAAGATTTACAACAGAATTGCTTAATCATATAGATACAACCCTCTTGGTCCATCCTTCCCTTTCTCATCCTCTGTTTTTCTTTTCTCCTCCCCCCCCCCCCCCAGCTTTTTCCTGCTCTTATATGCATCCTTCTAATCTTTCTTGTTTCTGTTCATCATCTTTTCCTTTTTCTTGTTCTGCACTCGAATGCAATGCAAACCAACACGTTTCTTTCCTTCTCTGATGCTCATAATCCCTCCAGCATGCAACATACATGAGGTCTGCAGGTTACCATTCCATCATTCTCTCCGCATCACTAAATACGTATTACTGACAGCTTTTCATAAGATCAATAATGTTGTATATACACTAGGATATTGGGGAACAGCTAAACACAAATAACTAAAGGAAAACAGTGTTTAAATGACTTCTATCTGCCATGACTCCTAAGCAACTCAATGCCCACAGCAAAATGCAAGAATCTCAGAAATATTAACACTTGATTATTTATGCATATTCACTACGATTTATCCACACTCCCAGCAGCTATGGTTCCTCACCAAAAAGAGAAATAGATTTTGTTGTGCATTTCTAGTAGTACTCCTTTTTACAGATGTATTAGGTTTGCATGGAAAGCTTTTGGTAGCAGAGGGGCTGCAGAGGTGGTTTCTGTGAGAAGTTGCCAGAAGCTTCCCCCATGTCCGATGCAGACAATGCCAGCCGGCTCCAAGACGGGAGCCAATGCCAGACGGCTCCAAGATGGACCCGCCACTGGCCAGGGCCCAGCCCATGAGCCACGGGGGGTAGCGCCTCAGGGATAACAGAGTTAAGAAGGGGAAAATA
>NW_009620201.1:0-809 GCF_000690535.1 Cariama cristata
AGGAGCTTCTGGCAAAACTCAAATGGAGGGAGGAAGTTTATGGAATATGGAAAAAGAGACAGGCCACTTGGAAGGAATATAGGAATGTTGTGAGAGTATGCAGGGATGCGACGAGGAAGGCTAAGGTCCACTTGGAATTAAACCTGACAAGGGATGTCAAAGACAACAAAAAGGGCTTCTTCAAATGCGTCAGCAAAAGGAAGACTAGGGAAAATGGGGGCCCACTGTTGAACAAGGTGAGTGCCCTGGTGACGGAGGATACAGAGCAGGTGGAATTACTGAATGACTTCTTTGCTTCAGTCTTTACTGCAAAGGCAGGTCCTTCAGGAATCCCAGATCCTGGAGGTAAGAAAGGAAGCCTGGAGAAAGGGAGACTATCCCTTGCTCGAGGAGGATCGAATTAGAGATCATTTAAGCAAACTGGACACCCACAAATCCATGCACCCCAACAGGATGAACCCACGATTGCTTAGGAAGCTGGCAGATGTGATTGCTGAGCCACTCCCCATCACCTTTGAAATGTCATGGTAAACAGAAGGGGTGCCTGAGGACTGGAAGAAAGCCAATGTCACTCCAGTATTCAACAAGTGAAAGAAGAAGGACCCAGGAAACTACAGGCCAGTCAGCCTCACCTCCATCCCTGGAAAAGTGATGGAACAGCTCGTTCTAGATATCATTTCTAAGTAGCTGGAGGAAAAGAAGGTTATCAAGAGTAGTCAACATGGATTCAGAAAGGGGAAAACATACTTTACCAACCTGATAGCCTTCTATGATGGCATGACTGGCTGGGGAGAGGAGGGGGGGACAGA
>NW_009620201.1:831-10383 GCF_000690535.1 Cariama cristata
TGGTCTGCCTTGACTTCAGCAAGGCTTTTGGCACTGTCTCCCCTAACATCCTCATAGGTAAGCTAGTGTGGGCTAGATGAGTGGACAGTGAGGGGAATTAAGAACTGGCTGAATGGCAGAGCCCAAAGGGTTGTGATCAGCAGCACAGACTGGTTGGAGGCCTGTAGCTCGTGTTGTTCCCCAGGGGTCAGTTCTGGGTCCAGTCCTGTTTACTTTATTCATCAACGATCTATACAAAGGGACAGAGTGTACCCTTAGTAAATTTGCTGATGACAAAAAACTAGGAGGAATGGCTGATACACTAGAAGGCTGTGCTGCCATTCAACGAGATCTGGACACGCTGGAGAGTTGGGCGGAGATGAACCTGATGAAGTTCAACAAGGGCAATTATAGGGTTCTGCACCTCGGGAGGAATAACCCCATGCACCAGTGCAGGCTGGGGGGTGACCTGCTGGAGAGCAGCCCAGTGGAGAGGGACCTGGGAGTGCTGGTGGACAAGAAGTTGCCCATGAGCCAGGAATGTGTCCTCATGGCCAGGAAGGCCAATGGTATCTTGGGGTGCATGAGGAACAGTGTGGCCAGCAGATTAAGGGAGGTTGTCCTCCCCCTCTACTCTGCCCTGGTGAGGCCACATCTGGAGTGCTGTGTCCAGTTCTGGGCCCCCCAGTTCAAGAAAGACAAGGAACTACTGGAGAGAGTCCAGAGGAGGGCAACAAAAATGATGAGGGGACTGAAGCGTCTCCCTTATGAGGAAAGGCTGAGGGAACTGTGTCTGTTCAGCCTGGAGAAGAGAAGACTGAGAGGGGAATCTCATCAATGCTTATAAATAACTTAAGGATGGGTGTCAAGAGGTTGGGCTCAGACTCTTTTCAGTGGTGCCCAGTGACAGCTTAAAGGGCAATGGACACAAACTGAAAATCAGGAATTTCATCTGAATATGAGGAAGAACTTCTGTACTTTGAGGGTAGCAGAGCACTGGAACAGGCTGCCCAGAGAGGTTGTGGAGTTTCCTTCTCTGGAGATATTCAAAACCCACCTGGGTGTGTTCCTGTGCAACCTGCTCTGGGTGAATCTGCTTTGGCAGGGGGGTTGGACTAGGTGATCTCCAGAGGTCCCTTCCAATTCTGACCATTCTGTGATTCTGTAATGCAGTTATTTGTGCTGGGGTCTTCATTCCCAGGAGCTGGTGTCAGTATTGTCACCGCACTGCCAGCCTCCTGCTCCCTCCTTGCTTGTATTTTCTGTGTCATTTTTTTACTTTTGCAATAGTCTGATGTGCACATGCTTAGTGCTCATTTAGTGCTTTCACCTGTATTTCACCAAAGTACAGAAATACTTTCCAAACCCCAGGAAACCCCAAAGACACCATATAGGAGCCTACATACGATGTTTTCTTGGCAATTTAGAGAACCACTTGGGCTTTAAAAGCCTTCCTGGAAAATTTCTTTCCTGAGAGTTTTTCTTGCTTTAGTTTTTTTCTCTTTAAAGAAGATCTTTCTACTGTCCCTGGAGACCTCTGTTTTCTCCAGACTTCCCAGCATAAAGAGAGAACCCGTCTTCTGCCACCTTGCTTTCATTGAGGTACCTGGCAAGTGTGTTAGCATGTTAGTGTGTTTCTATATGGTTTAGAAATCCCACAGGCTGATATTTTGAAAACTTTTGATGTAGCCAGAACTGCATGATACCATGTCCATAATAATTAGTAGTAAAAGATTTTATTCTAAATGCTACATCCTGCATTTGCAGCACAGAAACTTATGTCTGAGTACTGCAGGCACACAAGTATGTGTGCAGCTTTACCTGGGTAGATTATTCTTTAGGGTACATCTGCACTAGTGTTTCAGCACAGACCAGGAGGATGAAGTAAATCTCCAGGTGTCTCTATTTCCCATGCTTTGATTCATGTGGTGGAGAAGTTTTCAGGAAAGTGGACTTCATGGATGTCTACCTGCAGAGCTGGTCCCAGCCACATTTCCATCTCTGTGCGCGGACACTGACATCGCTAGCATCAGCAAAGCCTCCAGACTGCAACACAAGGATTTTCTAATTCCACTTTGAGTTTTACTGGAATGAGGCTTGGATTGAGATGGACACCAGGAATGAGCTAGGCTGCATCTCCTGCCTGGTTTATCAAGGTGAAAGCAGATTTCAAGTCCTGCCCTGGATTTCTCGGTTCTCAGGATATCAGTATTACTCTGCACAAATTCCCAGGTCAAGAAAGAAAAATCCATCACTTAAGCACTTGCATTTTGTGCTCTGCTCCCTGTCACTTCCCATTCTGTGTCCTATTTTTCAGATCTGTCCATAGCTCTGCATTTTTCTTTAGGGCTGACTTTACAGCAAGCCTTACAATACTGTAAAAATATTGTTACAGAAATATTACTAGGAGGAAAATATTTATGCAGCTAAAAAGTAGCACATATATGCAAGAGTAAGGCAACATTGTAACTGACAGCATTAATTATGCAGGATTTTTTAAATTTTATTTTCTGTAGTGATAGATTTTATTTTCATCTTTTACTGTTTGAGTAGTAACTCTTTTAATTCCGAATTCTTATAAGAAGACACCCTAATAGTCTTTTTTGTAGTGTTTAATGCCATTAACAATACCATTAAACTTATTTGGGCTACTCATGGAATAAGATAAATCAAAGCCTAACGATATCAAGGTCTTTTCCTTTACACATCCCTTTTTCCATTGGGCCAGGCCACAGTTGTTCTTTGTTTTAATTTCTGTCTGGGTCATACAGGCTAAGGTATGTAAGTAAATACGAAAGTGGCAGCCTATATCATCTTCCACATATTCTGTTGCAGGAAGAGAATTTCAGTTTCCTGCTGTTTTCTTGAGGGCCGTAACAAATTTCCACAACAGGGACGTCTTCCTGGTCTTTGCAACTTGATGGGTCTGTGATGCACAGCATTTAGGTGTAAAACTCACATTTGCCTTATGGAATTGCACTTAGGTCAGTCTCTTCAAGATCCAAGTCCTATTAAATGCTAAAGTGCCCATCACAATGCAGGAGTTAACACAGAACTAATTAACAGTAAAGGAACAAAAATAAAATCCATCCATGGATACTACCTTTTATTCTACAAAAAATAACTGGAATGAACAAACCGATACAAAATTATTACTGATTTAGTTTCCCCCAAACAGTGGCAGCCTTAAACATCCCATCTATAAGGCGCTTTAAGGTCTGCAGCATTTCAACTGCCTTTCCTCCTAGCTTGAGATAGGATATCAAATTAAACTCTTTACACTGCTTACATCCCAAGCAGTTCTTTGGATTTATGTGGGTTTCACACTAGTATTGCATAGTTGAAATTCATTTAATAACCCGAGAGACCTCCTGTCTTCTTTTTTTCCCCTCTCCAGTTTAACTGCACTAAGTCTGGACATTATAATCAAAATCCTGTATTACAGTTTGCCTTTGAGCTATTTGAAATCATGAATGACTTAAAAGTACCAGGGCACAGGGAGCCGCCATAGAAGAACTAACCTGTGAGCAATTCAGGTATAATTTCTTTACAAGAAGGGCATTATAGAATAAATTGCTTGGGGCACTGAGGCAGCAAGGCAGGCAAGTATCATAAATCAGCTGTGAAATATAAACTGGGCAGCTGAAAGTGGGAGTAATGACGGGGTTTGATCTCGTTAGTTAGGTATGTCATTTAAGTTTGTGATAAATAAATGTGCTGATAGGAAAGTTCACAACAGCAACTGGGGTAGCAGAGGGAAAACATGATGTTGGCAAGAGGAGGAGGAAATAACAATCCTCCTCTCGGTGTATTGCACCCAGCTGTGAAACAATCCTGTTTAAATACTGCCAGCAGCCAGCACTGCAGTCTCCAGATAAAGGTAACCTGATTTTACATGCATCTTTTGCAGGGGGGAATTTTATTTTTCTTTGCTTAGTTCTCATCTTACTGGAAAGTCAAGCTGGAAGGGGATGTTGAGGGGCTTTTTTGTTTGTGGGTTTTTTTTTTTGTGGTTTTCTTTCTTCTTTTGCTTTTGTTAAACTAAGTTTGAAGGACATAATCTCTTGCCCTTTCAGCTTGGTAATCAAATCCCGGGGCATGGTACATTACCTTTCTGGCTGCACAGATAGACTGTTTGGCTGTGGTCAGATATAGTTGTCAGCCCAATAATTCAGCACCTCCCTGGATGAGTAATGAGTGGGTGTTAGGAAGAAATCATGCCTTTTACTACATGTGGAGCTTGGTCCAAAGCTTCAATAAGCAGTTGTTCAGGGAAAGACATGGGCACAGAAAGCAAATAAAATATAACTGAGAGAAACTATTTAAGGTGTGTTCAAATATTTGAGTGGGTTCAGAATTAAGAGGAATGTATGAACATAGAAAGGATATAACAATATTTTTAAGATAATATAAAAAAATCAACTGTTATATGAAATAGTATATAGATATACAGTATCTCCCTTAATTTCTCCAAATCCTTAGAAGGATGCATCATTAGAAGAGATGTCAGATCAACTCGAGTATTTAAATGTATTTTCCTTATATCTGGAACAAAAGACAGTTTATTCTCTAGCTGATTCCCTTTTGCCTGTCCCTTATAAAGGGACATGGAGTAAAAATTATTTGAAACTCTTTCTACTTATATAGTGATTTACCATATCAACCCCAAAGAATCACTTGCAACATAGCAAGAACATTTTTCAGTCTTTCTAGGTCTGGATTTGAATGCCCCAAAAGTCTGTTTGCATCATTTATTTGCATTTGTTCCTTTCAAAGTGTAACATGCTCTGGATATGTCTGTTTCGGACTTGAACCCTAGGCCAGCTTAAAATCCAAACAAGCTATATTCAAGCTCTACCCAGGGTTTAGTTCTTGATCACAGTCACTGAAAGCAAGAGAAGACACCAAGGAAGCAAACACAAGTCTTGTTGCTTTAGTAATGATGGATAATTCTTCTTTGTCTTGCACAACTTGGAAGCTCATTGTTGCTTGCATGTTTTCCTGCTCAAGCTTCTTTTTCTACATTTTTGTCCATCACCCAGGCAGCTCAATCATACAGAGCTCATTTATAAATATGGCTGAGAGTGGGCTGCTTCATCCTCCCCATATTTGTATTTTCAGCTTCCCCTGGAGGTTTTCCACAGGTACATTCGCATTACTGAATGGAGTTTGTCCAGCATGAGGGGTTTTCTCAAAGGTCACTGTCCTTATAAGACTGCCACCATAGAACACTTTTATCATGAGAAATACAGCACATACAGTTTAACTCGCCATGTTCATAAAGCTCATCCTAAAGTTGACATATTAATAAAAGAGAATCGGCAGTAAAAGTGATATTCTGAATTACCTTCTCTTCCCCTCACTCATGCACTCATACAATAATTGCCGGTTTGCAGGAGGGGCAGGACTGTTGCCAAACAAGATTTGCATGCTAATAATTGTGACAAACAGCCTTACAGTGATATGACAGAATCTGAAATCCTTCACATCTGCTTTCTCCACCTCTCCCTTCACTGTCTCTGGGGTGCTCTGCTAAGTGCTAGCTGCTAGATGAAGTGTAGCACTAGGGTATCAGAGTTATGATGGAAATTCACCTCTCGAGGAATTAGAAGATTCCTCTTCATTTAGCTTTGGGATGTGAGCAATAAAATGGCCATGACCAAGTTTTACCCAGGAGGACTGCACTGCACAGTGCACACAGCCTGGCAAAAGCATTTTTTGATAGCCACTGAGTTATATCATAGATGCATAAGAGGAAATAAGCAGTCACAGCTCAAGGGCTAAAGAAACACATTATAAATTGTTATAATTATTTGCTATGACAGTCAGCAGAAAACACTTAAACACAGGAAGTATTTATGGGGCTGGGAAGAAAGCACGCAGGCTGGAGCATGCACTGTTCACTGAATACTCCACTGGCTAGGAGGGAGGATGAGCAGACTTTGGAGAACCAGACAGAAGAGATGATTGCTTTTTCTTTCCTCTGAGATGAAAAGCTGCCACACAGCCAGACACTTTCTCCCTATGACCCCATGAACTTCACCTTTCTTTCTGCCCTGTGCACAGCATCAGGCACAGACCCTCTCTCCCTGCCCGTCTCCTGTGGTTTGTGTCAAGACATTCACAGAAGAGCTGGAAAACGTGGATCTGATCTCAACTTACCTCTGCCTCCTTTCCTTTCTGTCCTGAAGGTATTGGTACTGCCAACATGACTTCTTCCTCCTCTCTATGTGCTAAAAAAAAAGAAACAAAACAAGAGTCATCCACATCAAAGATGCAGGAGCAGGTTTGGGGCAGGATTCCCAGTTGCATACTGGTGCTGAGTTCAGATACCAGAGCAGACCCAGACTGTGAACTAGGATCTTTTTGCAGGAAGGTTTTTTTTTTTCAAAACAGTAACTTTAAAGGAAAAAAAACCAGATCTCTTTCTCCTGCCCACAGATTAGTTTTTAAAGCTGGAACTTCTTGTAGACTACAATCAGTTTCAACAAATTTTAACATTTTGGAAATACACTACTTCAAGTTTTCTAAATTAATCTCTTCTTGAAAGTAATATTTTTAAATTAAATTAAACCTAAGTACACAATTCAGAGCTTTTTTTAAACATTAAAATCTTATGTTTTCATGAGACCATTTTATTTTTCCTTTGGATTTCTGATTGAAAACTATTTGTGAGATTTCAGCTTTTCACTTCAATTTCAGACAGGGTAAACACCAGCATTTTAATTATTCTTTGTTTTAAAATATTAGGAAAATTATTTCCTTCCCTGATTTCCTGAAGAAGTCCTTCATATTGCAGGGCAACTGCAAAGGAAATATTCATTTTACCGATTGTCCAGACTAGTTCATACTTAAAAGCAGCAAACTTTATTAGGCAACAAGGTGGCTCTGAGTGATGTCTCTCCCTGACAACACTGCAAGTGGAAAAATGAACTGCATCTGAATCCACAGTTATTTTTACCATGGAGTACAACAAAATGAATGAAATTTAAATCTGCAGCATATGATTTGGTGCATTTTTTGTCATATTAGTTCCAGATAAACAGAAATTATTTATATGCAATTATGTGTTTTACATACCCTTAGATATACATGCTTGTATAGCTACTTTCTGTGATACATGTATCTACATTATGTATACAGCAAACACTTTCCAGTCCCTTAAATTACACCACTATGGAGCATGCAGAGGTCTACATTTTTATGATGAATTGACAGTAGGACTGATTGTACATAATTAACAGAGCAATCATACCTCTGCCAGCTTAGAGATTTTTATGCTTGCAATGCAGAAAATGAGTCTATATAGTGCACCAAAGGACCTGGAACAAGGAGAGTCATTTGGATTTACTGAAGAAAGAATAACAAATACTTACATTGACAGAGATATAGCAGTCACTAACACGCTTCTGGGCTCATGGAGGACTGCTTTGTTTGAACACCACTGCATTTTAAAGGTGAGGGCAAATTTAAACAGCATAACTTTACAGAAACAACAGCTGACCCTAATGGTATAACATGCTTTGATTTGCTGCTGAGGTGGGATAGAGTCCCTTATGTGACGTACATCTTCCTTTTCTTTTTAGTTTTTCACAAGTTTTGTTTCCAATGATCGGGAAAGCAAAATACCCCAAATTAGTGCATGACTGTTTGCATTGCTTTGCTATTTGCTTTATAATGGGACTGAAGAAAACTTGAAGCTAAACAGCAAGATCCCTGCCTGAGAAGGCATGTGAATATAAACTAATAATAATAACGATAATTACATACAGCTGGAATTCAAATTACCTTCTGAGCTCCATCAGTGCGGTTCATTAAGTGATGTAGAGTTACAACTTTTAACTTTTTCAGTTAGACAGCAAATGCCAGCGCAGCCTCAGGAGGATATGTGGTTATTGTTACCTCTTGAGGACAACAGCTTCTCATGATATTCTTGAAATATTCATATTTGCAAAAAGACTTAAAGCTTTTAATTTCTGATGTTCTTAAGGCCTAATCTACTTTAAAATACCCGATTCTTCAAATTCCCTGTATAGCTCCCTCATGCATATTTAAATATTAAGAATGCAAAATAATCTTAATTAGCTAGTATGCTAATATTCTTATAGCCCTTTGTAGTCACTGGAAAAATCTTGTATTTGAAAAAGGGAGCTACCTGCATATTTTTTCCCCCTAATGCAGCAAGAAAAGCTCTGTGAAAGTAAATATGAGATCTCAAGACAGAAGTGGTTATGGTTACGTATTAATCTGGTCTTTTTCCCCAAGCCAATGAAAATATTTCATTTCTGTAAGTACATGGCAAGTGTATGAGTGTACTCCTGTGGAAAAGCTTCAGCTTTCCTGGTGAAAAAGATGCTGCAAAACTACACTCAGCAAGATAAGTAGATGGATAGTCTTCTAAAGCATCCCATTGGTAATTTTCCAGCTATCGTTGTTAAGCAGAGAACAAGCATGGACGATAGAGCTGGAACATAATATATGTAATCTACAACTCTCTTAGATGTCATTTGAGCTGTCATTGAACAGAAGAAATTAAGTTGGTAAATACAACTCTCAGAACAGTTTTTTTTGTGTTAACATGATCATTTTCCTATTATTTGATGTGGCTTTTTTTCTTTTATGTATTGGTTGTTCTGATTAATTCAGGTAATTGCAGTTCAGTTAAAATGTATGAGCTTATTTCAGGGCATAAAAATCACATAAAAACATCAACACGTTGTTGGCTGCAATCCAGTTTGGTCTCTACAATCTGATGAGGAAAAAATGAGGCTATGGTATTAAATTCAACAGAACTGAAAGCAATAATGAAAATTTTATGAACTATCCACTTTGCATTGGATGGAAATTTTAAAAAAAAATTGGAAGGCAGACCCCAGGTAATTTTCTCTTCACAGTTTTGTCATATTGTAAAGCTGAAAAAATCTTATTAGCTTCAAACATTTTATGGCTCTTCTTGTTTTCTAAAAAGAAAGAAATCTCCAATGCTGCAGCCATTTCACTTAAAAAAACTGAAATCCTTGGATGTGTGAAATCTTTCAATGTGGCCAAATTTTCCAGCAATATGCACATTTACTATCTTAACTTTAGACATACTAGACAGTTGGGTCTAATAATAATGTCTACCATAGTAATAAGCTTCTGAAGCTGTAAGAGCAGACATGGAGGCAAAATCCAGGTCACAGAACCTTTTAGAGGGACTCCAGCCAATTTTTTCACGAATCTAGTTGCTTGGTGTAGCTTCACTTTTAGCCGTAAATCCTGATACTTTAAGCTCACATCTAGATATGGACACCGTTACGGCTGCCACACAGTGCACCTCTACAGGGCACTGTCAGAGTTACTGTTCTCGCATTTCTGAGACACATGATGGGTGAAGAAGAGGAGCATGATGAGACTAAGCAGTGTGTTGGGGGGCAAGCCAGGAGGTGGAGTGATGGGGACTCACCAAGCAGCTTCAAAGGAAGATCATAATTACGGCTCCTCTGAAAGTATGTAAGTCTGAAATGGCCCCAAATCCCACATCAACATTTCTTACTGCATTTGTCATATAATCAGTAACCGTTCTTCTGTAGG
>NW_009620201.1:10414-32789 GCF_000690535.1 Cariama cristata
CATGCAACAAGATCGGTGATGTTGGGTTGTCCCCACTTTCAGATTGCATATACAAAAACAGAGAGGGAAAAGATTAACTTCTTAATCCCCACAATATAGCCTACTTTTCTTCAATATCAGAAGAAATCCACAGAAATTATTTAAAGGCTAAATAAACAACTTACTGCAGAAGATAAGGTTTAAGAAAGAGAAGTTTGGAAGGTTTCTTGATCACAGTAGATAGGAAACTTTCACAGGTACCTGGAGATATCTAATCTAAGGGAGAAATACATAACAAGAACCACTGGCTAAACTGAAACCAGACTCCAATTCAGATGAGATATTAGGCACAAATTTTTAACACTAGGTTCACTTCCAGCCTTCAGATGAAGACAAGATTCCTTCCTGGAGAATATGCTTCAGACAAACACAAGTTAATGGTTGAATAAGGGGCATATTAGGAGAAATTCAGTGCCCAGATAAGATGAAATAAAGGTCCCTTCTGACCTTCTAAGTCTATTACTTGTAATATCAAAGATATCATATAAATATTGAATATTCAGCACCATCCATTTTGAAGGATGGTGATCTTGTTTCCATGGTAACTTGTAGGCAAGCCAATAGTTGGTCACTACTTTCTGGGGTGCTGTGTCTTTGTCCCCCTGAATACTGTAAATGTGTCCCTACTTTAGTTCTACCAATTTTACAAACTACATTAAAAAAAAAAATAAATCTATATTTAAGCAAAACATAACAAATCTTCTGTTTCCATAAAATATAAGACCTATGCATTTTCATTTTTTTCTTAGGATGATTAGTTTCTCTTTTGTGATTCATAAATTCCAGCAGATACAGCAAAAAGTTACATAAAAAGCTTTTTAGGGTAATTATGTCTTCAGCTGGAAATTTTGACATTTGTGATCTCTCTCTTTGATCGCTACTATTAATATCTCCTTAGCAGATATGACTTGCTGAGAGTTAACTAATTGATAGAAAAAACTGCTTGGAGTTGCAAGAGTTTTCACTTCTTTATTTCAGTTTCAGTGACAATGCTGCACTGAACAGGATCATTAAGTTTCCAGTTAACAGAATACTTGACAGACAGTGGTAAAAATGTGACTATGACTAGCAAAAAGTTGGAATTTCTGTCTTTTAGCTAGTTTTTAGGTGTTTATTTATAGTGTACAGGTATTTGCATTAACATAACGCCTTCAACTTCAGTGCATTTCAGCATCCTATTGCTTTAAGACTGGAAGAGACACAAAATAACAGTCCTAATATCAGATAGCTGGTGAGCTAAAGAAATGGGACAGAGAAAAAAATACAGAATTAAAGTATCTGTACTGGTAGACAGGGAAGTGACAGAGGGAAAGATTCAGCCTATCCAGTTGCATGTTAAGAACTGCAATGTTATAAATCCAACAGCCATAGCTTCATGGAGCACCTACTGAGATAAGCAAGTTGTACTGCCCTTTGGTGGTCCCATACTCTCTTCATTGACCACACAGGAAGCCTAGAATGTTAGGTTTCTTAGGCAATTTAAAATTAGGTGGCATCAATCCACCTCGGAGAGATTAAGGGATTTGCGCAGTATCATACAATAAGTCCTTGGCTAAAGTGAGAAACTTGCCCACACATCATTTTGCTCCAAATTATGGCCTGGGCTAAATTGCTGTTGGAAATCCTTCCTTCTTCAGTTTTCACCTATCCTCCACATCCAACCTGCAATTCTCTTTAGCGCATTACCACCTCTTCTGATGTAAGGTTTTTGTAGAGCATTGTCTGCCCTAGGAAGCTACTTAGATTTTGGGTCACTTCATTGAGAAGCAACACCGTAGAAAATTTTCTTTAAGACTACATTGTAGAAGTGTCAATGCTTGCTATGAGGCAGCACAGTTTTTCTTGTTTAGAGAACAAATTAAACTCTTATTTACCCTTTCTGTACATAAATTAAAACATACCTATTATGGCCTTCAAACCTTGAGTCTAGCAAATGAGTACTACTCATTTAAATGTAATCTGTAAGCAGCAGACAGTTTGCTACCACATGAAGTATGCTATACCCAGTGTGCTTCAAATATTCCTCTGGATGATTCAAATGCTTCCTGATTAGCTTGAACAAGCAGTCTTCTTCCTCTGACCATCCTAGTGAAAGAGCCTCTATGAAGATAATCTTCCCATGAATGCTGTACTTTTGACTACAACCCTGCACCTCTGTTTTATCCTTTCTTGCAGAAAAGGAAAAACAAACTTACATTTCCTACTGTTCATACCCCACTTTAAAACAAAAACAAATTGAGGGAAGAAAACCACTGCCTCATTTAAGCACACAGGCCTACATACTCATAAGTATGCAAACATGCATATAAATGCAGTATAGAAATGATGTATCGCTAGCATAACTATTATAGTATATGAATCGGTTAGATGTGACATGGTATATCCTTTTGCTATCACAACACTTTATTACTTTTTCATGGTTGAAACATCAGCTTCTTAATAGAAGTTATGCACCATGGACACAGTTTTTTATTTCCACATCCAGGAAGATTACAGATTTCAAATCTGTCCTCACTGTTGTACATTCTTTTTTAAATAGCAGAACATAACTCTGACACCAGAGTTTCCATTTATTTACAAAACTGCTAAGCTTGTCATCATGATCCTCCTCCTTTACTTCCCTCTCACAAAACTGGCTAAAAAAGAAATGGAATTTTAAAAAGGAGATTTCGGGGGCGGGGGGAAATAGAGGCATTAGAGTATGTTTCTTAGGATTAGGCAGGGGTACGGCTGTTATCAGTGTCAGAACAAAGACAGGCCTCTGTTATCAAAGTATCACACTCTGCTCCAGCTGGACCATGAGACAAGGCTAAATCCTCTCTGATGTGTAGACGAAGCACCTTTGTCTGAGGATGCCAGGTTTGGCCATGTGCTGTGAGTAGCAAAGCATCACCTAAATTCTGAGCCACACCAGAGGTTGGACAGTGTCCTGACTTCAGGCTGAAATGGATTTGCATCCTCACACCCCAAAATTTCTAGCAAAAATTAAAAATAAAAAATCCAGAATTCATAATCTGGCAGTCTATGGAAATTATTTACATTGTTTTTCTAGTCCACTTTCTGCTAAAAATGTGTTGTTAAAGAACCATCACTTGGTCACATTTGGGAGAGGAGGAGCATCTTTTTCCAATATAAAGAGATGCCACAGGGAAATGAATATAACTTTGGAGTGAAAAGCAGTTATGTGCTGTCTAATAAACAGAACAAACAACTAGAAGTGAGATGTTATGAGGCCAAGCATTACTAGATTTCCCACCCCAACAAAGTCCCCGATGAATTGCTGCTGACCAGGCAGGGAGGAAGGTCACCCTCTGTTGCACCTCGTATTGCTCATCTACATTCCACTGAATCTGCATCTTTTGACTTTCTGCATCTCCCTTAGGGTTTTATATCTTCTTATGTGGTATTTTTCTTTTTGGATCCTTAAGCTGCTAATCTCTACTGTCTCAGCACTTCCACTTTGGTCTCTGTTTTTTGTGTTTATTAGCGTGTGCATCCACAGCTCACAAATTTCATCACTCCTTGACAACTTCGTCAGTAAAAGTGAGCCAAAAATTGCATGGCTCAGCTGCACCAGACCAGGCTTTGGACCACCGACAGCTGAACTGGCTGAACCTTGGGCCAGCATACACTCTGGCCTTTTCAGTTGAAAATATGTATAACCTTAGAGCAGTCCTGATATTTATTAGTGTGTTTTCCAAAATTATTTCTTTTACTTCATCTCCTCTAATACTTCAGTTAAGGCAGTGGGTGGCTGAGGCACAAAACATTAGCTTAGCCTCAGCTAAGACTATTTTGAAAGTCTCTTCCATTGCTTGTCAGGTCTGTCTGTCCCACTGTCACAACAGACATCATCTCTGATGTAAACACAGCAAAGTCCACGCCGTCTCACCTGCAGATGCCAGAAATTAAGGAAATGTAAAATCAGGGAAATTCAGGTCAGAAAATGATTAGGTGGAAGACTAGATAAAATGTAAATCCTCCAGGAAGTTTTCAAAAATTACAGAATGACCAACCTGTACCTCACCTGCACAGGGTTGAGCCCTGTTCCTTAAGGACCCATTGCTACCTCCTCACAGCATCAGCAGGGAAATGTCTGCCTTTATTTCCATAGTTGCTGCCGTGGTGCTGCTTAGCAATGCTTCTACTTTGATAGGAGAGCAATCATTCTCATTAGATGTCAGAGCGAGACAGCAGAGTGCTTTTGTTTGGAGTACAGCGTGCAGAATGATGATTACGAGTCTGAGAGCTGGGAAGAGTGCTCCTCAAGTGAAGGGGTGCCCCCTTTGGAAATTAAGCAACTGACAGATGTTAGAGCATCATTAAACATATACAAGAGCTCAGGCCATTCTTGCAAAGTTCATTGCTGTACACAAAATCAGCTAATTCAAGGAGGAATTGAAAGGAATGTTTGCATGCTGCAATATGAGTTACTCAACCTTATCTCATATGAGAATGCTGGACTGAAAACGAAGGTGCCAACAATGACCTTCCAGGAACATCAGCCAATTAATCTCAGCAGCAGAGAGTTTTAAATGTCATCCAAATCTTATCCATTGGGGCATGCCAAAAATGTTTTGTGCTTCTTCACAAGCTAACTCTGCTTTGTAGGCAGTGCCTCCTTTCTCATGAGAGCAAAGGAGTTCTGTCTTTATGCCTTGTGAAACAAGCAATTATTAATCAAGTGTGAAACTTTATTGACAAGTCAGTGATGAGAATGAGGTTCATGCACAGAGTTTCAGCCACAAGAGATGATTAAATTGTCTAGATTGGTCTTCTGTACATCTAGTGAACCTAGCAAAAGATGAACTGCGAGACTAGAAGAGGACAGATTACACACACAAGAAATTCAGATAGCTGGAATAGTGACTACCTCTTTGGAGATGAAGTAAGAGTAGGAAAGTACAGTATTTAGACAGATTTCACATGTGAGGGACCTAAGAGTGACTGGGAAAGAAGATTAGGCCAAAAAACCCATATATAATGAGAAAAGATTAGGATGAGATATGTAAGGGAAACAGGACCTAGCCTCAGCAGAGGCTAAGAGGAGAGAGGAACAGATAGAAGAGGCTGCAATGATCAGAGAATACATCCTGTGATGCCAGACCTCATACATTTTTCTCCTACTGGCAAATACCTCCATAGTCCGTGACAAAGTATGTAATCTTATCCCTTATACTGCAGTCTTTGACAAGGAAGCCACGGTGGCCACAAGGATGCCATAGGCTGCCCGTTTTACTATTACACCACTGCATACTCACCAAAAATGCTGCCCCAGGAATCTGCCATTTTGTACATGCAGTTACAGCATGAACTTGTTTTAAAAGAACTGTGTCTTTGCCCACTAAGTACAGAACAAGTGTGATATTGTGTTCACTTACTTCATTGTGTATGATTACCTCTATGAAAGCTGAGGTCACTATTAAAAACCCAACAGCAAGAAGTCAACCAGAATCATTGCGACTACAGAAAAAGGCCTAGAGCAGAAAGTGCTTTCCCCATATTAAGAAAGTTTTTTGACACATTCATCACATTTATTGTTTGGGTGGATTTTTTTGGTATCTACTTGCCTTGCAAGTATTGTGGTATATTCTGCCTGTTATTTTTATTGTTGTATTTTGTCATGATCTTACTTTCTCACTTAAATTAAAAAAAAAAAAGTGTTAATCTAGTAGTTAAGCAAACTCTTTGCATCCAACAAACAGTATAAGAAATATTAAAGTTTAGCTCCAATCTCTCCTTCTTGCAATGGCAACTGTTGCAAATACAGAACTGCCTATGTAAAAGGTATAATGACCTTGCTTTAAAGAGTTCAGTAACAGTAATTAGGGCACAAAGCAAAATTATTTGTAGTTGAATTGTCCCTTAGATAGAACATTTTTATTGTGTAAGAGACAGAAGGAGGAAGACTTGATTCTGTGTACTTCTCTTCCCGGCAGAATGCTACCACCATGAACAGCCCATTCCACCTTCCTTTAATGGCAATGACAGGTTCATTTTTAATCCCAATGATTTTTCTCCTCTCACTACCATGTAGGAAAAGCTTTTTCCTTCCTCAAGTAAATTGAGCCTCATCCCATCTCCATCAAGCATCTCCTCACCAGCTCATGTATCGTTAACAAGCCCCTCACCAAAAGAAGCAAATCTTCTACCAACTACCCACAAAACATCTTCCTCTACAGAAAGGAGCAAACCTAATCAATATGTGTACCTAATGGAGGCAAACGAGCAAGTCCAGGCCTGGCAGCAAGCAGTCAGGGTGAGGACTAGTGACAGATGAAGGATTTGGCACAGCTGACTCCAATCCAATTTCCTGAAGGGTCTGCAAGAGCCCTGCAGTCCAACAGTGTAGTGATGAGGAAGCTTCAGGTGCAGAAAGCTGGGCCAGTGTTACCACCTCTTGCAATACTCTTACCCCAGCTGAAACACACCTGTTCAGCATCCAATCTCTTGCTCAGTTCTAGGGATGGGCTGAACCAGGACATTTAATAAAACCTCTTTTTCCACTCCAGGAAAATAACCATGAGTTAAGTAACCCTAGGAAGGAGAAATGAAGAAAATAAAACCTGATCTCTCAACAAGCTAGAATGCTTCCTGGGGATGGTCAGGAACCCCCACTGAAGGCTTTGTCCTCAACATAAGTGGTCTAAAATCACTTCTACCCCTTAGAAACCTGTCAATATGGATACAGCACAACTACATATTTCAATTTGAATTGTAGAAAATATTTTATCACAGAGTTAAAAATGGTATGTTATAATCAAAAAGTACTCAAGAGACAAAATACAGTACTGAGCTACATGAAGTACAAACATTAGCACTACAGGGTTACCCCCTACAAGCTCAATCTACTCAAACAACTAAAACACTCAATTATCTAGCATGGAATTACCTAGTCCCTAATTCTCATTAAAAATAATTAGGTATGTTAACTAGATTTAAAGCTTTTTTTTTTTTTTTCCATCAGAGAGAACAGAAATAGTTCAGGCTGATGTCTTTGATAATCTGATGTTGTCACTCACAACTGAGATTTAAGTAATCTTAAAAGAGGTAAGATTCTTTATTGTAAGTGTGAGGCTGTAACTAACAGTAAGCTTCTGTTAAAGTCATCCTTCCCATAGCTTTTCATGACACTCTTTTTGATGGATTACAAAAGCTGAAAAAATAATTTTTTTAAGATTTAGATAGCAGAACTGTAGAATTAAGTCTGTATAAGTAAACCTAGCACATAAACAGACACGTCCAATTTTATATTTCAGGTTAGTTCAGCTTTTCAGGTATTTCTTCACTCAGAGGCAAAGAACTTGTTTGCTTAAAATTGATTTCTTTCAAAAAATAAGATTTCCTTCACCTGAAGAAAAAAAAAAAAAAAAAAAGAAAAAAGAATGTGAGTGCCATTTGCAAAGGACACAAGTTGGGAAGTATAGTCAACATGGTGAAGGAGTGGAGTAATGTACACAAGTACTATATGACCTTGAAAACAAGAGTAATATTAAAAGTGTCATGGTCATGTCCATAGGGAACAGCAACAAGGAATTTTTGCCACAAACTATGGGCTTCCTGTCTGTAAGTGACAATGAATGAGAAAGAGGTAGGTGTATCAGTCAATCATGAGATGACTGTGAGTTATCAATGTGATGCAGACATGAAAAAGACAATTGTAATTCTGAAAAATACAAGGCAAAGCATTTTCCATAGAGACAGGGAGTTATTAATGCCATTTTACAAGGCACTGGTAAAACTTTACACTATAACTATTTGTTACACTATACGTAATCCTGGCCACTGATGTTGAAGAATGATGAACTGCAATAAGTATAAAGCAGAAAAAAGATGTTAACCTGATCAGAGTTAGATTTCTGAGAGAAATCAGCAGAGTTTGTTTAACCTTGTAAAACCACAACTGTGAGGGGTAAAATGTTACCTTTCTAGAAATACATCAATGAAGTAAAGACGAGGCAAGAAAGTAAATTATTTAAGCTTAAGGATAATGATGGAAGAAAAAGATGAACCTAAACTGATCAGGAATGTGTGTAAACTGGAAATGAAAACAAGCTTTCTAAACTATTTTAAAAAATCAAAATTGGCTTCAGTTGAATTTTTTGCTAATGGGAAATTAGAGCTCATGGCATCTCATTGTGGAAATGCCAGTAGTAGTTCTGTTGCTAATTTATTTCTTTGAAAACCTCTACTGAAATTCTGCCGTACCTTTTGCAGAAGCTACAAGGAGCTCTATAACCGTAGAAGGAAGGAGCAAGTAACTTGGAAATTCTGAGCCTGAAACTTACCACAACACTTGTAAATCTTTGTTTTCCTCTAACAGCCACTATCTCTTTGTCTGCCCAGGCTGCTGCCTCCAAGTAAGTCAGCTCAATCTCTCTCCTGCTAGAAGTCCTGTATGAAGTCCTGTGCACTGGTCTAGTTTCCAGACTTAAGATGGCAATACCATGCCAGTGCAAACCAGCCTGAATCATTGATGCTGTTCCTTTCGAGCAGTCAATCTCCTCCCTTGTGCTCCTGATGTTGATCTGCACAACTAGCAGAAAGATATCCTTTTTTGTTTGGTTTGGTTTGTTTGTTTGTTTGCTTATTCTGGGGTAATATTTCAGCTCCTACATCTCCCCAGTGTAGCTCTTACTGGGATCAGCTGAAACCTAGTGCTCGATGGGGATTATTGTCTCTAGGCTAGAGTAGGAAGGGGAAAACAAAACCAGCACCTTCTGAAGTCAATTTAAACTGTGTGTTGCTACTCCCAAACGATGCTGCAGTGCTAACTTGCCTTCTCTCCCACTTCTACCTCCATAATAAATTGTTGAAAATTCTTCCTGCTGGTCTTTTAAAAGTAAAAGAGATTAAATAACTGGGGGTGGGAAAAGGTACAATCCACAACGTTACTGCAGACCACGGAGTCACTCGGCACAAGACTGAGTTCTATGAAGCATTTGCAGCCTCTGCCTGGCTTTAGGCTCTAGAAGAGCAAGGAGGGATAGGGACGATATTGGGAGCAACTTCCGTAGCTTGCTCCCTGTCATCAGCTGATAAACAGCCACGTCTCTTTCCTGCCCTTCCTACGAACACCACATGAGACTCTTGCTCAGGAGTGACATCCTAGATGGTTTGAGAATTTTTTACGTCTGCACAGGATGGTGCAAGGACCCTTAGTTTTGATTACTGGAGCATCATTCCCAGAGGGCCAGAACTCAAACTCCAGACCCAAAATTTAAGTGACAGTGAAGCCATTTCAAGGCACTATGTGGATATCAAGAGTAGTTTAAGCTGTGTGCATGCACAAAGCCAAACAAGTGTCCTTGATGTTACTCACTCACTCTGGGTTCATAGGTCCCTGTTTTCCAATCACTAACCCCTTTGGGGGCTTCCTAATGATGTCCTCACTGATGTCCTTGGGAGCTGATGTTCCCCCACCACCATAGCGGACATTAAAAACTGGAACTCAGAGTGTCAGATGTTTGATTTTGGAAGCTGGCAATGCTCATTTGTTGATTTAGGAAGTCTAAAGCTCAGACTTTGGCTTACAGGTCTGGGCTAAAGGGCCAAATTAAAAAGTGATGAGGAAGTGGTTGTACTCTGGCAACATTTCTTCTTCACAGCAAGCGAGCATAGCAGGGCCTTTCCAGGCACAGGCAGGAGAAAGCAATCACTTCTCAAAAACCATGAGCCAACACTGCAAAGCTTAATTTCAAGACATAATTTTAACTCTTTAGGCTACACATGCTCCTCGGCCAACAGCCATCACAGTCCAGAAATTATTCTCTTTCCTGTCTAGAAATCATATCTGAATGTATTGGTTGGTTGATTATTTCACCAAATTCCTGAGATTCCTTGGCAAAGGACTATTCAGATCCCACTTAGTTTAGGTAATCAGTACAGAGGTAGAGTGGCTGCCTTAGAGATTATAGCATGATTGTAAGGCTGTTTGGTGGACTTGTTTTAATCTTACAAGCAGACTCATATGGCTATTGTATTTATTTTCAAAGGAAAACTGTGAAAATCTTTTCTCCCTAAGTAATAAATACAGCCTTGGGAGGAAAAAAAGTTATTCATAAATTAGACTGAAGTTTTAATAAGTTGAAAAAAAAGGAAAACAAATAGGGGAAATTCATAAAATTGTCTTTTAAAATTGCCAGAAATATTTTGGCTACCTTCAAAATATTTTCTTTCTGAATTATCTTGGTTTTAAAAAATGTAGAAGTCATTAAGTGATGTTGCCTTTCAGATTAGACAAGACATATCAGACCAACCCAAATTTATGGGGGTTTTGCCCCTTTAGTTTTTGTTTCAGGTACCGACCACTGCAAGGATATTATCCACCCAGCCTACACCCTAGAAGATTCATCTTGCTCAGTCCAGGATTAATCTACCACTTCTTAAAGAACAGATGGATGACCAGGTCATTGCATTGTCTGCATTGACAGGAGACAACCTAGAGGACTCTGAGAGAACTTTATGACATTTATGTGAAGAAAGAACAACCATGAGGGCAAAGTCCAGTCAAGCGGTAGGAACCAGAGCTGCTATGAAGAAAAAAAATAATAAAATCATAAATTAATTAAATTTTACCTCTGGGTTTTTCTTCTGTTTTCTTTATACCTGTAGACCTCAGATAAGTCCCCTAGTTAGACAATTAACATCACGTGATGGATAGATCCAGTACAAACAGTTCCAGTATTGGACGCCCACCAAGCAACTGCAAACCTTGCAAGCGATCTTTCATCCACTATGGTCAGGCAGTCTTTAGAGCTCAGCACTGCATGCAGTTAATTCTTCTGGAGCAAATAAGCAGAATTATTTAATAACAACAGTTATTCATAAATTTGTATTTTGAATTCCATTTGTAATTCCATTTATCAGAAAACCTTACGCTAGAATTAACAAATACCCTATTTTCTTTTCTTCACTCCTGAGCTATGACACCTTGGCGTATTAGTGTCAGCAGACCTTGTGGAGTATGAGAAGGAATAAGTGGTTAGTACTCCAATCCTGCAGTCCAAACAGATGAACATGAGGCAAGGCAGCCAAGAGAGCAAGCCATGGGCACCTAGGAGAAGAAAGCCCAGTTGTGGATGCAAATATTGCGGTCCTAGATTTATGGTACACTATGATCAATATCACCATGACTTAGAAATGAAACCACTGAATGGCTCTGGTGGGTTTACAAATTAAATTTTTGGTCTAGTTGCACTACCTGCAATGCAGTATTTTAATGATATGTTCCTTTAGCCAGACAGTCTACTACAGGTCTCTGTGAGAAAGTCAGCATATTTCTGCAGGCTGGCTGTAATTCAAGTGTATAAGTGACCTAGTTGCATAAACCTAGTCTACAGCTTGAAAAGTGGACAGAAGTGATGCTTAATATGACTGCCACATAACTTGTTCAAGCAAAGAAGCAGAAAGAGGCAGATAGATAGCTTTCAAGTAATTTTAATGGCACTCAAAAAAAGTGTGTTTTGATACATTATACACCATCAGGGCAAAATTTCTAAGTACCTTTGTTCCTCCAAGGGTTTGAAGAGGACAGCTAGCAGGTATATTTACAGTCTTCCAAATTATTGATATCATTCTCTGAGTCGATTTTCTTGGCCAAACATTTGTCAAGTTCAGAAAAGCCCAAATTGCGACTTGGTCTTTGTATTGCATTATCTTTCTAGTCTTCTATCAAACCAGCTTATCTTGGATTTCACATTTTCTTTTCGCAGCTCTCATAATCTCTTTTGCCTATTTCAGCATTCTTTATTATTTCCTCACTGTGAATAAACTATTGGAAAAAAACCACAAGATTCATCTTCTGCAATACATGAGAAATTAATTTCTGCACATGCATGTATTTCAGGAAATACTTTATTTGGGCTTTTCTTTATGAGTTAGATCTGAAACCATTAAGTTTTGCTATTTGTACCTACTCTAATACTCATTGGGCAGCACCAGGTAGCAAGCTGGCAAAAGTCATGGCCAGCTAATATTCTTCTGTATATTATAATTAATTTCTCACATAAATTAAACAGACTGTCTACTAAAAATGTTACAACCAAACACAGCAACTCCAAGAATGTAGAAAAGTACCTGAAAGAAATAGATATGCTCTATATTGAAATTATTTTCTAAGATAACGGTTGCAAACAGTGAAATGGTTAAATTGTTTAAATACCTAAATTGATAGTTACATATCAAATAAAGACAAAAGTTCCAGTATAATTGTGGTGAGTCTATCAAAGAAAATCCACCTCCAATGAGGAAGTCTCCACCCATTTATTTTTGCTCATAACATTGCATTTTCTGATACTAACAGAACCGAGGTTACCTGTAGGTAGGTAGGTTACCAGTTAGGACAGGGCTGTTTATTTCTCCAGTGCAAATTAGATATGCATTTGATCTATTTTTTCCATGCTGCTTAGATGGCACAATTGATAATATGCATTACTATCAGCAAAACTTCCACTATTTACAGTGGCTGGTCAGTCATATCACTGACAAATGTATGATTTTATTTACTTATTTTGGTGGGTTTTTTTTTTCCCAATGGCTTTGTTCTGAGTAATTTTTATTATCTTCTTATTCTTAAAACCACAGTAGGGTCCATAACCTTCACACCAAACTGCTTTTAACATAAACGCGTGTTCTAAAGGGTGGAGGAGATGACTACAAGCTCCCTTTGCTCCTCAGGGATTTCGGAAGTAGAATCACAGCAGCATTTCTTGGACATTGCTTGAGGTGGATACCCTACAAACGCGTCTGGAAACCACCCGAGCAACCAGGTGTAGCAGTCCTCTGTACACAGGAAAACCTGTCAGCTACTTCATTTTAAATCTTACCATTATACCTAATGGTAAGCTCTGTCTTTGAGTTTCCAGGTCAAACTGCAAAGTCAAATGTCATCAGGAATCCATTAAATCTCATTGCAGTTATCTGTCCTGTTTCCCAGAGACCAATATTGATTGCTGTTACTTATATTTCTTACCTGATAGTTCTTTACTAATTGAGTCATGCATCAGCCACTTTATTATTTAACTTATATAGACTATTAAGCTATTACTTAGGCCTGAAATTACCCAAGCTTCCTCTATACCAATTTTCAATATTGATCCAACATTAGTATTCTGCCTATCTTCTGAAGCTTCCTTACAGACCAAAGCTTATTAAAGATAATTCCTTGGCTGACTGTTTAAAAACTCTTGCATTTGAGTTATTTCAGATTGCTTTCAAAAATAATTGCTTTTAATAGTAGCTGTTTCCATTCCAGCAGTAACTGAGAAGAATAATAAGTACCTTCAAATATACTTTCTAATACATCAGAGACAAGAAATATTTATCAATTACATCTTTGTGGTCTGCATTGTTGCTAACCTGACTACTTTTCTCATTTCTGTCTAATCAAAGTCAGAGCTAGTATTATTCTTCTTAATATATGTGTTTCTAACAGTATTCTTATTTCCTTCCCCTGCTAATTTTCTTTGGTTTCCAGCACCCCTTAGCTTCCCCAACTTTGAGCTCCAAGATCAACTGCATCTCACCCCTATGACTGGGGTAGGATGACAATATACCTGATTTCCCAGCACTATTTATATATATAAATATATTATAACCCAGTATTAGGTGCTGAGTATTAAAAGGACCGAATATATAAAACTAAATAGACTAAATACTCCGTAGATTAAATAATGAGTAGTATTATTACTGATATTTGAATCACTAATAAACACTTGAGTTGCTAGTTTCACCTAGAATCTAAGATTTAAGTTAGAGATGTTAGTGGAAATTTTTAGTTCCCACCTTGCATTGATGGAAAGTTATCTCTATCAAACAAAATGGTCATCCCCCTTGCCAATTTCTGTTGCTTGTCTCTCATGAAAATGGCTTTTCTACAACTTATGTAATTCAGTGACTCAATTTAAAAATAATCTTTAAAAAGTGAACCTCCTTTTTCAATCTCACCTTTGACTTGTCACAACTATGAGAAGCCTGTAGATTTCCTGTGTGCTACTGAAAAGTTTAATGTATTTCTGACAGTGAGCTACACAACTTCCTAAGCCTGTTTACAGCTAATTTTATTTGAAAGGTTTGCAAGTCATTAAGGTTCCTTCATCCTTATTGCGGCAAATTGGTAAAGAGAGTCAAACCAGGAAACCTCCTTGAGTTTAGAATAATTGCCAGCTTAGTCACAAATATTCTCTTAAAATTAGGTCTGTACAGTGTTTTCTTTGGAATACGTGAGTAGTTGATGTGCATGTTTACACAGAAAGGTGCACTTAACAGGCAAGTCAATGTGGATCAGTTCTGAATTTACTGAATTTCATTTTCCTCTGCCACCTGGACAGGCCAGAGGAGTTTTGACAGATCACAACAGATAATGATCATTTAGATAGATCAGAAATAGATCATCTACATAATGATCTATTATGTAGATCTGTAAGTACTCTACTTTCCCCAGCCTTGAAATGGGGCAAAAACTTTCCACAAATTATTTTCTGCCATTATCTGTACCCTCTAGTGTGTGTGAGGCTATATTAATCTTTCTTGTAATGAGGACTGGATACTCTAATACTCTGTCATTACTACTGATAACTCACATGGCTAAGATGTGCTGGTGTAGAGCTCCTCTGCTGCCAGTGAACATGGCGTACCTTAGAAATAGCACATCTGGTTTTGCCTGTCAGAAGGTACGGAGGTCTGTAAGAATAAGGAGCTGCAGAGAAACTGTCAGTATTGGCTACAGCTTGGCTTTCTTACTGATAGAAGAAACAATATTGAATGAAGACTGTTAAATAGGTGGGTTGGGTTTTTTTCCTTACAACAGGAAAATTAAATTCCTTTAAAAGCCATTTATTTCACTGCTGAGCTACAAACCAGCCCTGTTCCCTGAAGGTATTTGTTCATTCCCCTTCCTTCCCCACTGCAGGAGGATTAAACTATTTCTCAGTGCAATGAGCTGATTCATTTTGTTCAGCCAGTGCAGCTTCTTCCTGGGCAGGGGAGTATTACAGATTTACAGTTTTCATTACCTAAGGCCAAAACTGTTAATGAGGTTTATATTGGCTGCAGGGGGTTGAGGGAAGACACTGCTCCACTTGCATAGCTGGGCTGCAAGGACCCTTTGGAGAAGACACTGGACATGACTGCAGACCCACGCACAGACTATAAATGGTTATTTCATTTGCTCAATATGAGTACTTCTCTCCTGATTCACAAACCATGATGAAACCTTGGGGCTTTTTCTTACAGCTGCACCAGGTTAGACTGGTTGTTTACCCTAGCAGCCAGGTCTAAATCATGAGTTTACGATGTGGCCATGAACACACTGTGGACCTCAACCCTGCAGGCACTTTCACATGCACTAACTGGTCTAAGTGTCCCTTCAAACTGTAGTGATGAGTACCCTTTTTTCTTTTTTTTTTTAAACAAACAAACAAACAAACAAAAACAGAAGGAAGGAATCCCTTTTATTTAAAAATAAAACACTGCCCTGAGAAGTGAGACATCCTTTCCCAGCCTGGCTCCTCTCTTCATCCCCAGGAGGTATCTCCAGCCAAAAGTCTCTGAGTTGAGCTCAGTGAGAAACATTCAGTATTTTTCCTCCTGAAGTTGTGCCACCATGGGAAAATAACTCACAGGCCTGGACCGGGAAGTGTGAGAGAAGTCAGCATATGTTCTCAGCCCGTCCCTCTGGACCTGCAGGGATCTCGTCCTCGTAGCACTGTGCATTCCAGATGCAGCTCCCCACAGATCAGCTGCTGCAGAAACGGAGCTCCTCTGGGCTTCAGATGTCTTGGCATCACAGAGAAACTCCAACAGCTTCTTTTGAGCAGAAGATGAAAGTGTCCCACTGAGAGTGAGTGGGACATGCTCTTTCACATGCAGGGACAGGCATTCTTGCAGCCTTCATCCTTTTACAGCTGGAGATGAAGAAGGTCCTAGGAAGCTCTGGGATCATGGGCTGCCCCTCCCATGTGTTGACAGGTATATCCACAGACGTCAGTGACCCACACACACCAGTGGCTTACAGATGCTTAGTATTTATGTCAAAAAGGAGTCTGAAATCATTTACTTTACATTCTTCCTCCTAGGTATGAAAGAGTTACTTCTTTTGATGTACAGGAGCAGAACAGCTCTATTCAAAGGCCACATGACACAGCTGAACACAACTTCTGGGCTGTTGATGATACCACTAAGAAAAAACAAACTACTTTATGAAGTGAGACTATTGGACATTTTTTTGCCAAACCCATTTAGCAATACATCGTATTTAATATGTTTAATTAAAACCTGAATGGAATAACAGTCCTGCCCTCTTTTCAGCTTTCTAGGATAAGACAGGACTAAAGATATGAAAATATTTCAGTGTTAGTTACTGTGCCTGCCTGAACAGAACAAGAGTGACAATAATTCTTCGTTTTCTAACACACAGGAAAGAGCCGTTTTCACAAGACAGGTGATATTCCTGAGCACCAGGGAAGGAATCATCTTCTCCTGGTTTGTAGTGTAATATACAACACAAATTTTGTATTCTTGGCTCACTAGACACGAGGCTCTTTTGGAGCCAAAGATCAACACATGCAGTATTTGCACTGAAGGCAACCTAAAAGCATTCAGTAAGCGGATTAAAAGAGCCCAAAGAAACAAGTTACAGACATGGGGGCACCACTAGGAATAGCAAAGGGGACAAGGACCACTTGGGAATCCAGGTTTTCTTTATTTATCCATCTCCAGCCTTAAACTCGTGTATATCTGGAAGGTCTGTCTTTCACAGACTTTGAGCTGTGAAAGGTTTTGCAAACTGTTATTATTTTAATCTGACAAGTCACCTACTTAGATAATTCAGAGCACAAAACACTGAAAACCTCTATCAACTGGTTGTGGGTTGTTCTTTTTTTCATATATAACTGAGCCTAAAAAATATCTAATTTGTGTAGCTGTGCAGCAAATGCGCTCTTGGGCAAGGCACTGGACTGAAACGATGTGAAGTGAATTTTGCTTCAAAGGATGTAATAGCCCAGCTGTGATCAAGAAAACATGGTTAGATGTGAAAGCATAATAGATACACTATCAAAGTTCCTTGAATACAGCTCTTTAGAAAATACATTTTAGCAACACAGAAAAAAATTCAAAACTACTCTAGGGTATTTTGATATAATACAGAAACAGATGTTTTACAGTGAGTAGAGCACTAAAAAATTCCTTAAAGGTAAATTTTCCATAGCCAAAGCATCACACTGTGCATAGTTCTGGTGACTTTCCCACAGAAAAAAATTACCCAGATTTGTTAAACTAAAAATCAAGTAGGATGTCACTAGAGTTACACAGTATGGGAGAGTAAGGCTGAGTATTGTTTGATACTACCAAGGCAAACTACCCTGGTGTGACTAGCACTTCATTTGGCCTTTCAATAATGTGCTTTCACTCCCTGAGAGTGAAAATAAATTTAGTGAATTGTAATTTTTATTCAAAGAATAGGCTTGTGTTTGCTTTATAAAAGCTCATATCTGGGTTAATTTACAAACTCCCTCTGGGTTGCACTTTGAAATGAACATTTAATGAAGACAAATATATTCACCCACACAGAAAAAAATATTTTAATTGCTGTATCTCTGATATTACCATTTTCCAGAAGTATTCTAAGTACATCTGGCAATGTAGCAGACACTTGTATTTCATGCAAAGGTAGAAGATTAAAAATGGCAGTAACTGATGGAAAAATTTTAAGCATCTGATTAATCAGTCCCATTTGAAGTCAATGCAAACATGCCTCTTAGCTACAACAGATTTTGGCTGAGGTCTTAAATGGGAATGTGGTACCACATGCTTGCTCCCATAACCATATGTACCCATCTGCCAACAGGATTACGCACCTGAGCTGTGAAACAATCAAAAGTGTGTCACCATCCATTCCAAGTGTGTGTGCACATATATTGCCATTTCTGTGTGGTTTTATGTGTGTGCATAAGGAGCATAGGAAACAAGAAACAGAACTGGCATATAGTATAAGCTCCTGTTTTGTCTGGATGAGTTGCATTATGGAGGTAATTTAGATACTGTGTTGTGTGTCATTCTCATAATGAATGGATTCACGCCTGAGTAAAGGGTGAAACGATAAAAGGGGCCGTATGTGCTGGAGCAAAAGAGTAAAATTTGCTGGAGTAAAAATTTGTGATTTGATTTTCAAAATCTCGGCATTTTCATGATGCAGAGTTCTTACTGAAATTTAACAAATACAGTCTAGACAGTCAGTCATGCTCTGAATTATGAGATACAGCAATTCTGAGTACTTAATTAAGATTTGCAGGTACAGGATAGATTGAAAATATTATAAAGGTTCAGATTGAAAATACACACCTATAATTGGGTAAAAGATAAAACGAAATATACCTTATATCAGAGCCAAATGGAAAATGGTAATCCTCAGAGAGCTGATCATGGCAGAGAAACAAACAAACAAGACAGTGGTAATCACCCCTGAACACTCGGCAACCCAGTATCACCTGGAAAATTACATCCTGGAGAAATTACAGCAGAAAAGGAGATGAAAAGTGTTGGGGTTCTGCTAAATTTTTTTGTTTCAGAAAAGCATAAAGAGACCAGTAGAAGAAACTGAAAAGTGGGAAATAAGAACAGGTACTACCGGCAGAGCCTGAAGACAGTCAGTGTAAAGGCCAGGAAGGTTAGGAGAGAAGCCTTACTTTGATCTAATGCAGGGGAAGGATTGCTAACAGACTCAGTCAAAGGTACACAGTTTTATCCCTAACTTTGATCCAAGTGATGTTAGGCATCACTTAAGATGAAGCTTAACCATATAGTGTTTCTGCTCACCTCTTGGTCTCTCTTTCACAAATACATTTGTCTTTGTAATCCACTCTTCTTTGCTCATTTAGTATTTGAAGAGGGTTCCAAATCACCGCTAAGATAGTTGTCAGGAAGGAATCCACCTTGTTGGTTTAAGTCTGAGTCTGAATCAATCAGTTTTTCACGCAGTCTTGATTTCTGTCTTGCATCTTCATTTTATTATAAAAAATCACAAAGAAGAGACTTCTTCAACCTGTTGATGATCAAAGGAAGAGTCTGTACCAAGCAGAGTGTACTACAATGATGCTGAGAAGAGACATCCTCTGACATCCTCCTATGTAAAATGTTTCAGTCAGTTAACTCTCACTGCTTAATTCCTCTGCCAATTTACATCAAACACATGGGAAGAACAGTAACAAGAGTAATAAGCCTTGTACGAAGACAGATGTCTTACCTCTATGTTCTGCTTGAGATATTCCACCTAAACCATGTATAATTGCAAGTAAGTTTGGAGGAAACAGTCAAAGAAGTAAAGCCACAAGATGCCAGGCTGCGGTTTTCAGACTCACCGCAACTGCAACAACCAGCATCTTCCTAATTTCATCATCTTCAAATTCATGGAGGGAGAATAATGCTGTAGTGTTTTGGTTAGCTTGCTTCCCTGGGAACAGCAGGATCTTGCCGCTCCACTAAAGACCTTTCACACAGTTTATAATGAGACAACTCCTTCAGAATGTACTGGGAAAGTCCCACCAAAGCACACTTCTGCTTTGCTCAGTCTCTGCAAAGGTTGTTTCAGATCCCTGTCCAAAACAGGGACAGTGCTAACTGGAAATCAATTTTCCCTCCTCTCAGGGGATTACATTACCTCCTGTGGTATGTGTTAAAAATTAATCCATGCCCCACCTCACTGCATTTGGGCAGAGAAGGATGTTGTCTTTGCCTTTTCTAGCATCCAAGTCCTTTGTCAAGTCAGCCCTTAATGCCTGAAAAAGAAGATGGTTGAAGAGCAATGTGAAGAGAAATGTCCTTTTTTTAATAAAATGTAAGATGGTGACAGAGACTAAAAAGGACCACATGAAGCTATGGAGATCAAGGCAATACCTGGCTCCCATGGTGAAAATTCACCTTTCACTGTCAGAATCTGTTACCCAGAACCTGCACAGCTGCGGAGGGCAGGGTTTTCTTGGAGCTGTGGAATCGAAGTGTGACAGCAAGAAAGCAACACGCACAGAATAGTTCTAACTGCAATCTGGGAATAGTTCTTCTTCGTGACTAGAGTGTAGAAATCACAGGTCTTGCATGCTCCTGGCATGGTAAAACTCCTCATCCCAGTAGAACTGAGATGGCAACATCTCCCTAAGAAAATTCTAAAATGCTTTCAGCCTATTTCTCTACCGGATGTTTTTAAATTTATTTTTACTTCATATCTTAACTCCACTGCTCAACCACAAGCTAGAGTTCTAAATGACAGGAAACAAGCCTAAAATCCCATATGCCTTTTCTAATTTCCGCCAATCACTGTACAAATCAGGGCTATTTGTTCCAGCATCACTAGGAAAAAGAAACATAGTTCTTCTGCATGCTAACTGCACGTCTGCTAAAGCTCTTAAATCCAGTTCTCTGATTGAAAGGGTTTCATTAATTACAACACACACACAGTTTTGACACCATCACTGGAACACTGCTGCAGGTTTCTGAGCTACCAAGTCATCAATTTGCATGTGAACCAGTGCCCTGTCTGCATCTGCTCCTTCAATAGCCTGTGCCTTTGTGCTCTTACTGAAATTTCTTACTACTGTACATGCACTGAGTCATAATGATTATTTCCTCACTTAAATTGTTTCTTTTGTCTCTATCTGTCCCTGTTAAACGAAGGGAATACAAATGGCAAAACATGTTCACTCACTGGAATGATGGGAAAAACAGCAATACAGCAGCATCTCATTGTCTTTTTCATGCAAGACATTCATATAACCCCAAGCAGCCATGACTTCAATCAGTCCACAGCTACCATAAACTGGGCTGCTTTTACTGAAGTAGAAGAGAGTCTCTTACTGGACCAGACCCTGAATTACTATAATTTAGCCTAAAACATCTCTATCTGCAGCCCAGTCCCTCACAGTCCCTTTTTCCCTCTTCCTCCCATCACACTAACCATGTTACTGGAAACATCACTAAGTCAATCAGCTAGGTAATATAATACTTTGAAGTATGAACAAAGATACAGGTAACATGTAATAAATATATCCTTGCCTTTTAGGGAGCAGAGAGCAGCCATATCAAATGACATGGAAGAATAGTTTCTTGAAACCAATGGAAAGAACAAAGTTATGACAGCTTGATGGAAGAGTAAAAATTTTAACTGGAATATTTTTGTAGATATAAAGGGACATTTCCACGGACACAACTTTAGATTCATGGAGTAAAACTGTCCTTTTCACCATTCCAAGTGCAGTAAAGTCATAAAGTATCTTTTTTGAGGGGGTTGGCTTTTGTTCTTTTTTGTTGTTTGAGCTTTTTTTAAAGGATTTTAATGCCATCCCTATTATTACAAAGAATTGTTTAGTATAGAAAATATCAAAATTTCTGAGGACATCATGTCTGGAAAACAACAATTTCCCCTTGTGAATGCCTGTATGTGAAAAAATCAGGCTTCTTGACACCTCAAGTCCTGCTTTGCACCTTCAGAGCATTTTGTACCACGTGATATGAAATTCTCTAGGGTTCCACTTTAAAGCTTCACAGCAACTGTGTGTGTTTCACTTCCAGAAGTCTAACAAGGATTTGGAGAACAGTAAAAGACTGGAGAAAGCATTCCCTCCCAGGATTTAGATTCAAGCTCTGATCTCTGTTTTTCCTGTGTCAGTATATTAAAGTGGTTTTTAATCAGTGAATGATGTAGGAAGCATCGATTCCTTTGGACCTGAACATACCACAATAATGACCTTTTGTGTTTGCAGAGCCAATCCAGCTTAGAAAAGAGATCATGTATTGCTTTTTCTCTCTTTAAATGTACGTTTAATCATACCCTTGATTATTGTTGATGGAACACCACAAGAAGCATATATGACATGAGGAGAAGCAAATGTATGAGTGGTATTGTGACTAACAAAGACAGTATATCACAGATACCAAATTTCTCAGGAAAGAAGTTAAAAAATAGCAGGAAAACAATTTCACTTGGATTCTTCAGGAACAAGAACACATAAATATTACAACTCGGTGTTAATAACACTGAATTTGGGGGGAAAAAAAATAAAAGGGGTGCTTTGCATAAGCAAGGTGTGAAGTGTAATCCGCAAAACCATCCAGCAAGTTATGAGAGTCCCCTTCGACTTGTGAGTGACAGCCTGGACAGCAAACTCAGTAGTAAGGAGGCATTCATTCCCTATTGTCATGGGTTAACCCCAGCTGGCAACTAAGCACCATGGAGCTGCTCACTCACTCCTCTCCCCCTCCCAGTGGGATGTGGAGGAGAATTGAAAAAAAGCGAAAAAAATCCTCTTAGGTTAAGGTAAGAAGAGTTTAATAACTAAAGTAAAAT
>NW_009620202.1:0-17718 GCF_000690535.1 Cariama cristata
AGTGCCGGGTCCTGCACTTGGATCACAACCACCCCATGCAGTGCTAGAGGCTTGGGGACGAGTGGCTGGAAAGCTGCCTGGCGGAAAAAGACCTGGGGGTGTTGGTCGACAGCTGGCTGAACATGAGCCGGCAGTGTGCCCACCAACAGCATCCTGGCCTGTATCAGAAATAGCGTGGCCAGCAGGACTAGGGAAGTGATCATCCCCTTGTACTCAGCGCTGGTGAGGCCGCACCGCGAGTGCTGTGTTCAGTTTTGGGCCCCTCACTACAAGAAGGACATTGAGGTGCTGGAGTACGTCCAGAGAAGAGCAATAAAGCTGGTGAAGGGTCTGGAGAAAAAGTCTGACGGGGAGCGTCTGAGGGAGCTGGGGTTGTTTAGCCTGGAGAAAAGGAGGCTGAGGGGAGACCTTATCATCCTCCACAACAACCTGAAAGGAGGTTATAACGAGGTGAGGGTTGGTGTCTTCTCCCCAGTAACTAGTAATAGGACAAGAGGAGATGGTCTCAAGTTGCACCAGGGAGGTCCAGGTTGGATATTAGGAAGAATTTCGTCACTGTAAGAGTCGTTAGGAATTGGAGCAGGCTCCCCAGGGAGGTGGTGGACTCACCACCCCTAGAGCTTTTCAAAAAACGTTTAGATGTGGCGCTTTGAGACATGGCTTAGTGGGCATGGTGGCGTTCGGTAGAAGGTTGGACCTGATCATTTTTGAGGTCTCTTCCAACCATAACAATTCTATGATGCTATGATTCTATTCCAAAACATGTTCAGGACAGCTGAGCCACCTCATGGTAGTGGCTTGTGGTGGTGCTGGAAGGGAGGCAGAAGAGCTGTGGGTTATGAACTGAATGGAAATTCAGCTGCAGAAGTGTGTTCATCAGGAGATAATTTGGAACCAGTTCTCCAGCTGCTCCTGACATGGACCAAAAAAACAAATAGAAACAAACAAAACAAAATACCTGCCTCAGAAGACAAACAAGGGAACTGGCACCACTACAGCAAGAAACTATTCTCCAGTTTCCTTCTGCATCTCAACACGTTAGCTCTGCAGACCCTCTGGCATACCTGGCATCGTGTCCCAACCCACTCCCTCAATTCCCTGAAGACCATAAGAACAAGACTGATTTGCAGAAGATAGAACACATGTAGAAAGAAAAAATCCTTTATGTTTAGAGGCTAGGGAATCTATGCATTTTCTACTCCTAAAAGCAAGGAAAGGTAAATGCAACATGATGAATCAGAGGTGCAACACTAAGAAGAAAGGAAGGGAATGATAACAACCAAAGAAAGAGTTTCTCCAAACTTCATACATCCTAACGTTGCCCACTTCCTTTGCCCTCCCTTAACTGAATTTTTGTCCATCTCAATAAGCATGTATAATGGGAACTCAGCTCATGACCTTGCTCCATTACTGTATCTCGCATTTAATTGAAATGTGTAATCCCATGGAACTCCAGACGTTAATCCATTTGGGTGGGGTGACTATTATTACAAGTTTCATATTTTTCCTGAAGCTCCAGCTGCTGGACCATAGGACTCCGTGAGAATCCAAGGATCTCAGTTGCAGGATTTTTGGTTTGTTTATTTTAAAAGATATCTCAAGTTCTCATGCTTGTGGATAAAAAAAATAAAAATAAATACATTTTTAAAGCTTGAAAACATGAGTTTCAAGTTCCTTAATGGTTCAGAAACCAGAAGAAAACACTTTATATTTAAAATAAAAAAAAAAAATTTAAAAAGCTCATGATTCCTTTAAGCTAGTTTCCTAACTGCTAACTCCTTGGTGGTTTTTATTCCACAAGATTTTCTCTCCAATAGCATTTTTTTTGCAGAATTGAACTATTCCTGATGAAAGTGACAGATTATAGGGTCCATTCTTTCTGTAGCTTTACTGAAGATGATCATCCATTTGATGAGTCCAAAGTCATTTCTCTTCCATGCACATAAGGAGATGTAAAACTATTTCATGGGTCAGTTTAGACCACAGTGCAGGAGATGAAGGGGAGAGACATGGATATGCTATCCCAAGACTTCGTAACCTCAGAACAAACGAACCAGGCCACAGTTCATCTTCAACACCTAATCAATACCAACAATAAATGAATGCCTGGGCAGGCATAGATTTAAGCTACTTCACTCTCCATGGGCGTCTCCATGGGAATTCACTAGAATGCCTCACCTGCAATACCAACACCATTATTTTCATGAAAAACAAACAAACAAACAACCACCACACAACACATTGCCTTAAAAATTGCTTCATTACTCTTTAATGTTGATTTCAAATTATTTTCTGACTATGCCTTAACTCTCATCACCTGGTTCATGGGGTTTATTTGGCTTTGAAAAATGCCTTTTAGAACTAGAATAGTAGCTTAATGATGCAATGTGTTTTACGTAGTAGCACTAGATGACCATACAAGCACCGCATTGTGCAGCATGCTAGCAAGACAGCCAGCTGTATCCCCTCCACCAGGAGAACAAAATTAGTTGTCAGAATTCATTTTCTTCCCAGTTGTTAGGAAAGAAGTTGAGATACACTTTGTCCAGCTCTAACGTGTTTATCTTTTCATTGCGAAAAACAAAATTACATTTTTTTCTAGAGTTTCCAGCTTCAGGAGTCTCAAGTTACAGAATTGAAGCCCAATAAGCAACACAGGAGCATCGGTAACAAAGATGAGCAAGAGAGAGAGACAGAAAAAAGTGTAAGCAAGAGAGCATGTGTATGCGTGTATGTATTATTATATTAAGCTATGCATAAGCACAGCTTGGCCAAATTAATTTTTCAGTTAAACTCCTATTACTGAAACACAGATTACATGCAGTTAATTAAAAAATACCTTCTAATGATGCTCGCTGAGTAAAGCGTACTACAGTTATGTAACGGTAATGGAAACATTTACCCAAATTCACTCAGATCACTGTGCTAGCTAAATAGGTTAACTATTACAGAAGACAGCAGAGGAGTGCACTGGCATCTCATCCCAGGAAGTCTGACTGGCTGAAGTGCATCTACTCAGTTCACAGAGCTGCTTCAAAAAAAGATCCAGCCATTTTCAAATGTGCTGCTGTTTCCTCTCCCATCTCTGTGGCATTAAGTGCTACTGACCACAGCTGGAAAAGTGATACAGAATGGGATGTAGCCCTGGCTTCTAATAGTACAAACTCTCTTATGAAGAGTTATTAAAAATATCTTCTTCATTTCACCAGCAAGAACACTTAATGACTCCCCTAAAAATTCGTTGTCAACGTAGATCTCAGCCTGGATGCTAAAGCCAGCAATTAAGCCCAGCCTTTTCTACATAGATTGTAATACCATAGCATAATGCAAGAACCAGTATAGAAAAAAAGGAGCACCTACTCTTGAAGCATCCTCAATTTTTAATTTTTTTAACATGTCTAAAGAATTAATGGTCAGTTGCTTTCATTTTCAGGGCACTGACTTCTCAGACCAAAGGGAGGAAGGAAGGAAGGAATTGTTTCATTTGGCATTCTCTTGTATCAGAACATTTACCAAACAGCTCTTACGTAGACCTTGTCACGGTGAATCATTTTATTGCATCAAAGTCCCTCATACTGCCCCAGTAAGTATTCCAGCTACAAATGAGCCATGAAGCCCCTGAATGTGGTGTTGTGTAGGGAGACTGAATTCTCCACCAAAGGAGGTTCAGGGGGAAAGAAAAAAAAGAAAAAAAAAAGTATGCCACCATTACTTGGGGGGGCTGGAAAAAGGAAAAGAATACATGAAATAAATAATGCGGAAGCAAACGAAGTCCTTGCCGTGTGGAGCACAGCTGTTCTGCAGCATTTATAACGTCTCTAGTTACACAGTGAGAGCCATTTCTCCAAGGAAAGAAATGCACTGTATTGCACCATATGGGAATATGCACACATAGGGATTATGCACTGACTAATTAGCAGCAAGGAAAAAAAAAAATCAGTAATCTACAATTCCAAGCAAACAACCAACCTGACACTATTAGAGGGTTTGCACAGAGATGATTATACCGGAGTCAGGAGTCTTACAATGCCAACATTCAACTTACCTTGTCAGACATCTACCTACGCACAACAAATTTTACCTCTTTGAAGCAGTTACATGGATTAGAGAACAGACCACTATAAACTGTAGACACTGAGTAAATCATTGCCCTTGCTCAATTCTAAAATACAGAACAAGTTGTTCTGCTTTGCTTTGGGCTTCTCATCAACGTTCAGCACGTGCATTGACTTTGTGTACATGCAATCCGTTGACCTATTCATTCCTCCTCAGAGCTGTGAAGACAAAAAGTTAAGTAACTATTTTGCTGACATTAAAAGACGTCCAGCAAAGCAAATATGTAGGAAATGGATGAGGTACAGCATACTGATGGAGCAGAGCCATAACACGGCCATAGGGTTGTTCGGTTCAAACTACATTAAGTCATAGAGCACAATTTTCCATTGAACTCTGAGAAACCCACAGGCAGTGCAGCTCTCTGTTTTCTCAGGGCAACATTAAACAACTAAAACAGCAGCAAACTAAGTGGGAAGTTATCTTTTCCTGCAAGCATGACAGCACAAGATATTGGCATCCATTTTCCACCTCTGAAGATGGGCATATACAGACATGCAGCTAAAGGCACAATCTTTTAAGACCCAAGACTACATCTTCTCAACTTGATGCAGTGCAGTACAGAGCTAGTTCAAATACCTAAAACAATATAGTTGAAGAGTGAGCCAGGGTTCATTTGCTCAGTCAGAGAAAAGTTATATTGCTTCTGGTAAGGAAATCAGCTTAGATTTACCCACATCTCAGTGTGTACATATATTTCCTTGGTGCTATATAAGTATCAAACAAATATCTTACTCCTGTGTTTAGTTCCTTCAGGTTTATTCACACAAGTCATCCCATCTGTTGCAAGACCAGGTTTTCTGCCTAACATTTACAGTGGATCCCAGTCTGACAACTTCATTCTGAAAACCAAAAAACCCTGCTTTCCAGTTCAAGAAAGCAAACCATTAGTCAGAGCAATCTCCTGGCAGTAAGAAACCGCTGATTGAGTTTTTACTCCACCCATTTCAAAGGTCAGAGAGTAGTTTTCCATCCTACATAACTCTGTACGACACAGACCAGGAAACTGAACCAAGTCTTCCACATCTCAAGCCAGTCCCTTAACCGTCTACAACACATCTGCACACTCACGTGCACACACTTTCTCTCTGAATTTCTTCAGAACTCTCTCTTCCAAACATACTCCCCCCAAAAATCATCATCAAAACTGATGAGTCTTGCAAAAGACTCTGGCTCCACAAAGAAAAAAATATTTCAACAAAATTTCAAATCCAAGTTTTCTGAGTAACGCTAATATCGTCAGCAATTGCCAAGATAACAAAACCAAAGTGCACAGGCAGTGTAAAACTAATAATACAAGACCATGAGCTAATTAGGATGGGACACAGACTTCTGTGGTATTAAGTTTGTATTGCCCAATGCTTGTGAGGTTTCAGGTTGTGGTAGATAGATCGGTAGTCTTCACTGTTACACTGGCATGCATCTAAAGCAAATGCTATGCATGCAATAAAGTTGCTCTAGTATTTTCAGGAGCACAAAGATGAGTTCATCAGAATTAGACAGAAAATAAATTTTAACATAGCCTATTTTTTAAACTGTCAGGAGAAAAAGCATTCTGTTTAGAAATCCATTTTACTCCCACTGACTGCTGGGAGAAAAAAAGGAAAAGAAAGAAAGAAAAAAAAAAAAAAGAGAATCAGAAGCCACATTCCTACTCCTTTGCCTTCTTGAATGAATCCATTATGAGGTTGAAAAGGAGATTTAATTAAATCAGTTCCACTTACTAACCAAACCCTACCTGTTTCTTTGCCAGAGACACCATTCCTTCTTGTTCCCAAAGGGGTCTTGGGAGGAGGGAGAGAAGAAGAGCAAAACTGGATTTTAAGAGCAGGAAAGCAGAGGGTGCTTTTACTTTCTGTTACTCAATGAAAAAAAAAACAGTGGAAAAAACCCAAACAGCGATATCAAGGCATTTACTAGTACACCACTGCTACGACTGTTCTCATGAGGATGCATGATACCACATGCAGAAGTCTTGGATACCAAAAATAAATAAATATTCTAAAAGGGCTTCTGCTGAATTGTACTTTCACAGCAAAAGCTGGACCACGTCCAAGAAGAACCACGAAACTGAGGCTTTCTGTATATTGCAGCCATTAAAATATGCAGTAAGTTAAATGACTGCAAGGAAACCCTGTACTGTGGTAGCCCCTGCTAAGCCTCACAACCATCTCTTTCTCCTCAACTGTTGTATGAGGGGAGAGAAATTATTACCCACTGAAAATTAAGAATCAACTTCTTTAAACAGATGAGTCAGCAGATGTAAACTTCAGCAAAGCTAATTCCCCAGCTGCTGACATCACCACACACACACAGAGACCACCTAGGAATTACTGCAAGCATGCTACTGTCCTGAAAAACAGGGAATAAAGCAGAACGATCTCTGTGATGGTAGGTGGTGTTTCACTGTGATTACCCAGGGTAACAGAGCCTCTGGTTACCTCAAATATTCCGCATACTATGGAATTGGTTCCTGAAAAGTTTTCACGGAGCATCAGCTCATGCCTAGTTGCTTTTGACAATGTGCTTGGCCTTGCTCCCATACCCTGAGCAGACAAAATGGGTCTTAGCACTGTTTGGGGCTCTGCAGTAGCTGCTGAGAGCAAAGGGGAATCCACTTCTGCAGAGGCACAAGTCACCACAGCCCAGCAGGCCGCCGCTGCTCGGAGGCATGCAGTCCACAACAGCCTTCATCAACTGCTTTGAGGTGGCTCATGTATTGCCAGCGATTGGCAGCTGGGGAACCTTAACTGTCATATTACATCTCCCTTAATTCAGATATTTGCACTGAACTACAACAGTACTGTAGTCAACCGGTTGGATTAGGAAAAGAAGAAAAACACAATGGTCTCAATATGCTCGCTGCAGATTAATATTAAAAACATGCAACTGCATCATTCCCCACATCACAAAAGAAAAATGTCATTATTAAAATAATTTGCTGATAAAACACCTATGGCATAAGTTGGGCTTGACTGAAGCCGCCCACATAGGCCCGCTGCTGGGCCTGGACGGAGTTGCGAGGTCAGGCACATGCTGTGCCATGTCAGACCCCCGGAGTGGTCCAGAGCAGCACCAGGCCGTGACACACCCCCCCACAATGTCACTCTGCCCCAAGTTTCACTTCTGCAGGAGGAGAGGGAAATCCAAGGTCACACATCCCTGAGCCTCTGTGGGCTGCCTGAGCTTCATAAAGCTCAACTGTTGCCCAGTCTGATAATAAATCACACTGCTGTCTCTGCCCTGGCATTACACTGTAGGTTCACATTCACTACTGGACACATACCATGCCAAAGCAGGATGCTAAGTCTCATGAACAAAAGACCCAGCTAGTTAAAGAGAAAAATAAATCTCAGTTGCTAATAGGAGAGAAGTGAATTTTCAGTCTAAATAGCTGCAGCATTTCTTAGGAATTTTTTTTTTTTTAAGGTTGGAATAATTCAGACCTAGAAGAGTCCTGTTATGCCAAGCACAGTAAGCTAAATCCACAGCCACATTCAAAATAGGCATCTGGCTTACTAATAAAAGACTACATTTTGCACTCTACCTAAATGTCATTGTAGAGGAAAATCTCATCATGGCGATGCCTACAGCCTTAACAAATACTTTGGATGGTAAAAACTGAATACCACCTTATAGACACAGAAAACAACATTGTAACATGGACAATATGGATAAACTCAGAAAATATCTCAGCAAACTGTTCTTTAATTTTTCCTCTATTTCTTTAAACAAAGAGGAGAAAAAGTAGATGAAGGAGGTGCTCACTATCTGTTTTGTAGATTAAGGTGACACTGACAAATGAACAATTAATCTGCCAAAAATTCAAAGAATTAACTTTGTAAAAGGAAACAGAGATCCTGAACGTATTACAGCTTGCCTCTGACTTTATAATGCAAAGCACTCTGCTTAACCGTGAAAATTAGAAAGCCAATCTGACTTGAAAACAGATCAGTCTGCATTTTAATGTGAGTGGTAAACAGGATAAAGGGCTTTTTGTTTGTTTGTTTTTTAAAGTATAATATAATGGACAAAAAACAAGTTCTCCCACCTGCCAAACTGACTATCTGTGTTTTGATATTTGTGCCTTTTACAGCAAATACATTATTAATCACTTTCCTAATAAGCATTCAGTGCCTTCCCAGTAATTGTGTAGCCAGCTTATATTTGAAGTATCTATGCAACACATGCATTACCAGCCTGAGATAAAACCTCATCCCTAGTCAAACAGAGCACAAATTAGAGTTTGACTATATAACTACACAGGCAAAAGAAATCGTTAGAACATTCAGCATAGATGATTACACATCCTTAACAAAGGTTTAAAACAATTTCAAGCCCCATGGGGTTTTAGGTTAGGACACTGATCTCCACAGTTATATGCAAACGGAATAAAAACGAACAACAAGATGACACTACTCAGCTACTCTGGCACGGCTGTGTCAAAAGACCTATGCTCTATTTACCCCCAAGTCACATTAACAGATGCTGTTGGTTTTTTCAACTTTTCAAATAAATATGTATGAGCTTTCACAAGATCTCCAGTAAACAGATGTGATCCAAATCAAGAACATTAGTATCAATTTTTACTAACATATAAAACCCTAGTCCTCTCTTCCTGATGCACTTTCGCATACTGTCCTGCCAGGGGATGAAAAAGGGTAAGGAAACATAAAGTTACCTAACGTGACTTCAAACAGAGAGCCTCTGTTCAGATGTAAAAACCAGGGAGTGTTTTTAAAATGTTGCAGGCTACCAGGACAGCTGATGAGAGGAACAGCGAGATTCACACTGAATGTCAGTGTCACTTCTGAGCTGTCACACAACGTACCATGGAGATAAACACCGCACATGTGAAATAATTGTCAGTTACTTCAGGCTGTCAAACATTTCAATGGAACATTGTCATCTCAGCAGCAGACAAGCAAAATAACTGTGTTTACGCAAGTCTACATTCATCCAAAACACACCTCATGAAATCCCAAACTCTCAAGAGGGGGTGGAGGGAGGACAGATAAAAAGCACCCTTCATTCGCCCTTACTACACACTGAAGGTTCATGACAAAGCCCTTAATGCTACTTTTTGTGCCCATTTGTGCAGCGCACCTGCCTAACTGCTAAAGTAATACAAATCCCTAAACCACAGTAGTGCAACGTGGCGGGGTCTTAAAAGCCTTGTTATTTCAGCTGGCAAAGACAAAATGAAACTAAAAAAGAAATACACTGGTGCATACAGAGCCTCAGCTCTGCAGGCAGGCTAGGCTGGGCCCATGTTTTGGTTCTGGGATGGAGAAGATTCAAAGCCTACCGTGGAAACAGAGCTGACGCCAGCATGGCACTACTCTGTTAGTTTGTAACGTGGACATCTTAGACACTTAAATGGGTCTGCGTCCACTCTGGGGATGCAAGCCAGCTTTATCCCTGAGGGCAACAGCAAAGATGCATCTGTGTGCTTGAAGCTGACATAGGGACCCTGCTGCGGACCATGATTGGCCCCTTCAGGACACCTCCCTTGCTCTCCTCACCACAGAGAGAAGCGTGTGTGCAGAGGCTATGTTAACTCTACTCAAGGCTGTAGGGAAGCGAGCTCTGGGGATCCATCAGGTTCATCAGGAACGGGTGTCCTGCAACTGTGCAATGCTCCCCACAAGGTGAAGAGACATCACCAAGCCCTTCCCTTGATACTTGCAGAAAGAAATAGCTCAAATTTCACCACGCTACACTAGCTGCTGCAACCCAGCACATGGTGTTCATTCACCACCCTCATCCGTTTTAGTAGCCACTTTATCTGTAGGATCAAGACTATGTATCCTTACAGAGAAAAATACATATGGGCCATATACATTTCTCCCAGAGGTACAATTCTTCTCTTCAAATAGATAAATCATGACAAACCTCATACAGATGCAGTGCCCCTGGTGTAAAAGATGCTTAGTGCAAATACACTTACCTTGCACAAGAGCAGCTTAATCACCACTGGTATTATCACATGTACATTAGGTAAATGTATTGGTAAGAGGGGAGTTATTTATCTATAAAGAGAGAACTAAAGTAGTAAGACACATGTGCGTCATTAGCTAAGCCCCTTCTCTTCTTCCAAGCCTCCTCCCTGTTCATTTTCTTTCAACCTTTTTTGTTCACCTTTACCTCTCCCCCCCAAATACTCATTTTTCTTTAGAAGGTTTAAAAGAAAAGACAGAAATATTTTCACATTTTACACGATCTGCTCAGACCTGGTCATCGCTCTACTTCCATGCACATACAGTGTTCAACAGAAAAACTGAGGTAACTGAAGCCGTGGCCATCACGAGATTCAGTTTTCCAAAAAGCAGGTGCCCAGATAAGTACCACCTCTGTCTGGATCATTTCACACACAGGAATGTTAAATACTGGCCAGTCTTGCACTGAGGCTAAACTGCCAAAACAAAGTCACCTGATTTTAACTAGCTGTTCTCCTGCAAAAAATTTGTAACTTGGTAAGATGGTATAACTAATTTTCTTTAGGCAGCAATCAAACTGCGATTGGTTAAGGAGCAACGGGCACAAACTGAAACTCAGGAAGTTTCATCATAGTATGAGGAAGAACTTCTGTACTTTGAGAGTGGCAGAGCACTGGAATAGGCTGTCCAGAGAGGTTGTGGAGTCTCCTCCTCTGGAGATACTCAAAACCCACCTGGATGCATTCCTGTACAACTTGCTGTAGGTGAACCTGCTTTGGCAAGGGGGTTGGACTAGATGATCTCCAGGGGTCCCTTCCAACCCCAACCCTTCTGTTAATCTGTGAACTGCAAAATTAATAAACTATGGTTTTGGTATTCCTGGAGTAATTTCAATTCCTTAAGCCTAAACCAAAGCCTCAGGCCTTTTACGAGGCTCTAACTTTGAATAGGATTCACCACCCTGTCAGAAACCATATAAATAATGAGAAGCCACACACACACCCTAAGTGCAGTTCAATACTCAGATGGTGCACAGTAGTCACAGAACTGCAGCCCAGAAACCCTTCTTGCTTATCATCTTTTGCTGCTGTGAAGTGCAGTCAAGGCCACACCAGTATCTAAGGCTGTGCCAAAAGCAATGAAATGGCCTACGCTCATGTAGTACCACTCTGCAAGCAATTTTCCCAAAACTTTGCAAACTCTAAGAACTGACTGCATAAGCCTATGTAACTGAAAGCTGGAAGAATCTATTAAGGAAAGATGAGACCAAAGAGAGATACAGCAACAGCCTTCATACACATTAAAAAGATGGAACAAACAGCTTTGCATGCCCACTGGAAGCTTGCAGGCTGGGAGATTTTGGCTGACCGTGCAGAGAGTCTTGGTGGAAGAGTAGCGCTGAAGTGCCAGAACAGGTTCCCAAATGATGCCTATTGATGGATCTTCCCCAGCGTAACTGAGACAACCATCAGCTAGGAACATGCTGGGTAGAGTCAGTCCTACTGAAAAGACTAAACAAGCTTTCAGAAGTCCCTTCCAGGCCCATTTTTCTGTAACAAGGAAAACAGTCTGTTTTATCAAAGACTGCAAGATAAGGTTTTATCATCTCATGTCTCATAGAACTGCTGATTAAAGCCAACAGGGAGGCAAAATGCTCTGTGACTCCCTTGGTAAGTCCATGCCCTGGATTTCCTGATTTAAGTATGGGCAAATCACCTACTTGGTCTATGCCACAATTTATCCACCTCTCAAAGGCCAACATTACTTCCTCTCTCCATCATCTGCTTACAGTACACTGCACAGTCCTCAAGGCAGGGACTGCTGACCACTACAAGTAGTGCAAACCCTGATAGATGTTGTCTTGATCTGAGCTGCTACCTCCAGATTTTTTCTGGTTATATCAGCGCCTTGTGAGAACCACGACTGAGTAGGTTAAGAAACAGTTGATAAACATGGTGTGCCACAGAAACTAAGGGGGAAACGGGAGATTGAGAGCAATTAAATCAGTTAAATAAAGACTTTTGGAAGGGCTCTCCAGCTCTGGAAAAGACAGATTTGCAACATGACCACAAATGGCCAAGAGCTGCCTCCTATCAATACTTAGCATCTAAACCACTAGAACTATTAAAAAGGAAATATTTTTGTGAACTAGAACACGGAAAACAAATTTTTTTTTTTTTTTTTTTAAAAAAAGCTAGTCTCTGTTCCTGGAGGCCTGATTTTCATTAATGTAATATTTCTGTTAACAGCCTTGTCTACATAAGGCATCTGTAGAAAGTTTTTATTGTTAATTTAATAGTGAAAAATCTAATACAGGTTCTGTTTGAATTTTCCTATTAAACTGACGTCAATGGCACTCTGAGAATCAGATTGTTACAACCCAGACTATAGAACAAACATTCAAGTCAGATGCTATAAATGTAGCCATTGCACACTGGTAAGTGTGTTTTAATATTTTTAATCAGGTCTCTGGGTAGAGCCAAGATACATTTGGCATAGAGATGAGGGGAAAAATTATAAAAATGTAGACTTTTTACTTGGAAAGTCAATTATAAATTATTTGCAGGAAGAGTGAAAAAAAAATCTGACACACACACACACACAGAGAATTGCACTTGTGCAAGCATACATACAAATACTGGAGCACAGTCAAGTCACTAGAGGTTACTGTCTTAATCAGCACTTGCCACATAACAGACTAAAGGCAAGATGTTATCTTTGCCAGAAATGTACGTGTGGCACAGGAAATCCAAAAAGGAAGGGGGAATGTGGGGATCCTATGGCAGTGTTGGAGCAGCAGAATGGACTGCATAGTGGAATAGAAGTAAGAAAAGGAAGAACTATGTGTAAGGACAGGAGATTTTTGTTGGAGATCAGAAGAGTTTCCTGAGAACAAGATTACAGGAAATTTGAAAATTGCACTTGGGACTTCCATCAAAGGGACAATGAGGTCTTACACCTGATCGAAATCCTTACATGCTTTGGAAGAAACTCACCCTCCTCAAAGTTTCAGATTTTTATAAAGAGACCAGCAGAAAAACAGATAAAATAATAAATAATAAAATAAATATATCATCAAGTGTTAAGAAAGAACTATGCTGGAAGACAGACAGATGGGATGGCCTTCTCGGCCTCTCCCGTTTGTCTCCAGAGACCTTCTGGTATCGGCACAGGGTCCCCGCAGCAGTCCTTGCACCAAGGATCCTGCCAAAGCAAGCATGCCAAGGCACACCAAGAAGCACAGCACTCTAGTATGTGCTGATTGCTTCTCTTGCCAGAGGCCATGATAAGATCAAAGAGAGCACAGAAGAGTAAACAAAAAGTCAACACACATATACATGACTATATTATTTGCCATTGTTTACTGCTACCAAAGAGGGCCTGAACCCTTATCAGATATCAAAACCTTCTAGGCATATGTGAAAGAAGGATGAATCAGAGTAGAAAACCTGCAGTTTTATGTATTTTTTCCTGTAGAGGTGCATTACGCGGTTGCATTTTCAAATCAAACAGAAAGGAAAAAAATCACTGGAGTTTTGTGCTAATTATGAAATTACTTTAAATATTATCTGAATCAAATTCTTTTATTAACTAGAAAACCAGGTGGGCAAAAGCTTTCTCCTCTTCCAACCCACATGATGTTTCTAGGGCCTGTAATAATGAGGTTTGAAATCAAGTAACTAAACTACTTTTAAATAAGAAGATAAATTACAGTTCACAGAACTTCAGGCTGTTTGTTATTTGATGCTAAAGAGGCTGTAAGTTACACACCGATGTTAGAAAACCAAAATCTGTTCTCAGAAATATTTTTCAAGACTCTTGGCAATACTAACCACCTTGGATGGATGTTAGATTAAGCAGAGATGTAGCACTGAAGAGAAAGATGCCCTGTGACTCAGACCATATGTTAGAGTAAGATCAAGGAATGGCAATGCCAGTACAGGCACAGGTTACCTGCTGCAGACCTCTGTCTGGAAACTGTCCAGCACTAACTGTGCTGGAAAATTGAGTGATGCCAACACTGCAGTAGAGGATGAAGGTACTGAAGTCCCCAACCCATCCCTCTCCCTTATAAATCTAAATCTGTAAACTGCAAAGTCCCAATATTCAGAAAGAGTTATTTACTTGATGCAAAACTAAAAATATTCAACTTTCTTCCAAGCAATAACCTGTTGAGATGCTGCGGGCGCTCAACTCGTTACCCATCACAGCACACAGGAACGCAGCCTTGTTATGATTATGGCTATGGACACTTGCTTTGCATAGAGCACCAGGTTTCCTGTGCGAGCCTGGAAAGATCCCGAGCATGATTTGTGGTATATTGTTACACCTCCGTCTAGACATGACTAGCTAGCTCAGGAACTGATAACAGCAAGCCCATGACAATACAAGCTCAACAGAGGCTAACATATCCTGCCAACGCCGCAGAGCCAGCATACCTCTCCAGGACAAAACTTCTCTTGCATACAACCTCCTCAGCAGACTGGTCTCCTATTCCCAACCTGCTCAGGGCGAGGGAAACACAAACTGAACTCTTGGAAGCTGTGACGCAGCTTCCACAATCTTCCCTAGATCAGCTATGGGGATTTTACAGCCCCTTCATGACACTTTGCCCAGCTGCAACGGGGAATGGCTGTTGAAGTTATGGCTCCAGCTAACAAACTCAGTCCAGGCTGGAGCTCAATCTGCAGTCATCTCATCCACACACCGGGAAAGTGCTGGGTGCCTGCTTCAGGGTCTTGGAAAGGATTTCATGGCTTACTTTTGCCACACCAGTAAATGTCACTGCCTAGCCAAGATGCAGCTTACTTTGGCAGAAGACTCTGCAGGAGGATTAGCAATAGCACCAAGAGGACTTTCGTGCTTGGAATAAGTGCAGCTACACCTGGGCTTCTGTTGACAGAATGATGCTGGTAAGAGAGGAGGTGGGGAAATGGCTTCCTGACCAACCCAAATATGCCAGCAAAATCAGTAAGCATAGGGGCAGGCTTCAGAAGAAACTACACTGCAATTCCTGGCACCCGCTGTTATAGTGGAAATTTCAATCACAATAACCTGCAGTAATTAAATGGACCACGGAAGGCCTTTTGCCCTCAGGGAAGGGATAAAAAGAATTATATTTCCTTCAACGAGTTGGAGTACATCCAGCACTGGCACAACTGTGCAGGAGTGGGTGTAGCGGTATCAACATCTCACGTGACAGCCACTGGCAAGGAAATCAGATACAGAAGTGTGGGAAATGTGAGTGCTTTTTATTTTCTCTTCAGTCACGTAGCTTTTGCTTGTTATCTGAAGCTCCTAGTCCAAGGCAAAGAAAATGAGTCAGCACAGCTGACTTGGAAGTCAGCCAATGTGCATTGCTGCATGGAGACCTAGGTGTGAAGCCCAACGGCAAGTCTGGAGTGTTCCTAGAGGAACTCATCCATTCTTCCTTCCTTCCTGCAGCAAACTTGTTTAAAAACTTCACTTCAATGGCAAGTCTGGCCAGCCAGACAGCCCTCAGGAAATAAAGGATGGAAAACAGAAGGCCTAAATAAGGAGAACAAGCTAGGCAGGCTCCCCAGAAAGTTCCCATCAACTGTTGCAATTCACACTTACATGTACCAAGTGCACAACAGCTAAGAAAAGAAATATCTCCCACATTTTAAGATACTAATGCTTAAAGATTTCTTCTCTGCCATTGTTATCTCTTCATTTTGCAGACAGCAAAGATGCTGACAGCTAGTTCTCCAGAGCACACCAAAGATGCTTCAATAGGACCACACAAGCCTTCGCAAAGCGAAGCCTCAACAGCCCAGCTCGCAGCACTGGAGCCGGAGCCAGGCTCAACACCCAGATGTGTGGGGAGAAGAGTACGGAAACACTGAGGCAAGCAACAAGGTGTCTTCCATTTCATACACTCTCCTTCTCAAGTACAGATGGAGAATAGAGCAATTTCAGGAACAATGCACAGACTTGTAAAAGCTCAGTATTTTAAAATCCATCTTCATTTTGGGAAGCTGAAAAGGGTTTCATCATTCAATCTGGCATAGCATTTGTTTTTCACCCAGACCCATGCATTATTCAACACGCAAGCTCCCAAAGCTGACAGGGTACGTCCTTTTCCTATTCCACCATTATACCAGCTTTTATGGAAACTATGTATCTAAAAAGAGAAACAGTTACCAATTCTCCTTACAGTAACATCCGTCCTAGTTTCTGTTTCACTTGCAGCCTTGTTTAAAGACATGTACGATGTCTTTAAACAAAAAAACAAACACCAAAACAAAAACCAAAAAACCCAAACAACCCAAACAAAACCACACCCACAACCAAAACAACACACAAAACAAAAATAAAACAACAAAAACCAAAAACCAAAACCATGGGCCTGATACAGAGCCAGCACCTCCAGCATTGCCACCATGGGTTCACAAAGACATTCTACAATTCCCTACGCAGAAATTCCTTAACATAGTATATCGGGCATTAGGGAATCCTGGACAGATTAATGAATCAGCCTGAACATGTAGTCAGGAAAAGAGGGATGCCCTACAGCCCAGCAAACAAACAAACAAACAAAAAATCTGCTCACAGAAGACACAAAACAGAGCAGATTTGCATGGGGGAACACACTTCAGGAGCAGGCCAGCATTTTGGCCAGCATTACTCTTGCATGTGAGCTCACAGGCACAGACACCACCAGCCACCCTGAACTAACATCCATGTCAGATCACAGACATTAACATTACTGTTAATAACAGGCGAGAATAGAATGTTTTTAAACTAGCAAGAACTACAAGAGCTAATGAAATCTTCCACTACATTGCAGCACACATAAAATTGGTATCTTGTCAAACATGTAAGTTACTGAAAAATAAAGCAGTCTGTATTAGCAGGAGCACATCTGGAAACTTGCTTGTTTTCTTTGCTATTATACTTTAGCTACTACTATGATTTCAATACCTCAATGGCATCTTCTTTCTCAATAACATAACAAGTCAGAATTTACAGGTCAGACAATAAAGGAAGAAGGGTAAAAACAGGAAGACATTTATTTACAACTTTGCATTTTACAAACCCTATTTAGTCCTAACACAGCTATCCACATTTGGTCAGCTACTGTACATGTGTGGGAAACTGTTCTGAAAACAAAAATTTGGCAAAGGCAGCAAAAATGCACAGCCAGGACATTTGCTGAACACAAATATGCGTAAGCTCCACGAGAGAGGTTAACACAAAGCCAGGAGGGACAATATCCTAAATAGTAGTAGTAGCAGCAGCAGTATAAAACTGAAGCAAGCAATCTATAGCGTGTTCTCTCTCTTCTCCAGGAGCCTGCAACATACCTTTCCTCTGTAGAGGAGAGAAGAAAGCGATGGCAGATCTCTAAGGAGCAGAAAGGTGTTCTGTTGCTATTCTCTTATTCTTCCCATTTGTCAAAAGCATCAAAGTACGTTCAACGGCCAGAGAGAGCAGGACCTTTCACAGCACTAAGCTCATAGATATATAAGAACAACAGGATTTAGCCTATTTGAAGCATGCTAAGCAACAGCTGAAATACAGAATGAATGTCAGGACCTGCAATACCACTGACATCAAGGAAACGAGACCACTACAGCAGACTTGACTCTGACCAAGAGCTTTTCTTCGTGTAGAACAACCTGTAGCAGCACAGGGCGGGGGG
>NW_009620202.1:17749-40747 GCF_000690535.1 Cariama cristata
AGCTGCTCGTGGGCTGTGCTAGTTTTGGCTGAGATAGAGTTAATTAGTAGTTGGTAACTGGTATGGGGCTATGTTTTGGATTTGTGCTGAAAACAGTGTTGATAACGGAAGGATGTTTTAGCTACTGCTGAGCAGGGCTTACACGGAGTCAAGGCGTTTTCTGCTTCTCACCCCACCAGCGAGGAGGCTGGGGGTGCACAAGGAGTTGGGAGGGGACACAGCCGGGGCAGCTGACCCCAATGACCCAATGGATATTCCATACCATATGACGTCATGCTTAGCATATACAGCTGGGAGAAGAAGGAGGAATGGGGGGGACATTTAAAGTGATGATATTTTGTCTTCCCAAGTAACCAATATGGCAGTTTGGGTGCCAAAAAGGACAGTCATGGTTTAACCCCAGCTGGCAACTAAGCCCCACACAGCCGCTCACTCACTCCTCCCCCCCGCAGTGGGATGAGAGGAGAGAATCAGAAGAGTAAAAGTGAGAAAACTCATGGGTTGAGATAAAGACAGTTTAATAGGTAAAGCAAAAGCTGCACACGTAAGCAAAGCAAAACAAGGAATTCATTCACCACTTCCCATTGGCAGGCAGGTGTTCAGACTTCTCCAGGAAAGCAGGGCTCCATCACGCATGACGGTTACTTGCGTAACGGCAATAAATACAAGTTTCATTCCCTGCTGAAATGCCAATTGCGACACACAAGTCAAAGTTCCAGGAATGACCTTAGTTCCTGTGGCCTCAGGACAGGCTTGGTGGCATATACAAGCCTCCACTGCCCACCTCCTCCAGGAGAAAAGCAGCGAGTAACAGTTTCCATTTGCAACCAGAACATCACTGTGCCAACAGCAACACTAACCTCCAGAAACCCAAACCTTCATCTCCACAGGGTACGTTAAAAGCAACCTGAAAAAAGTATCACTCAGTGCAAGTCCTACTGAAGTACAAAACTGAACATAACTAACTGCAAATGTGTGCTTGACAGGGACATAAACACTCTGCCTCTCCAGCTCCTAGACTTGCGTGGTTCAACACAAGTCTAGCAGCTGCAACCAACTTAGCTCTCAGGGCCAAGAAACAAAATTTCTGTTTTCACCAGCATTTTTATCTGTCCCAAGAAAGATCTTACAGGTGTAAGAACTGCAGAGAATGAAAACCTCACGTTATGAAGTTGGGACTAGAAATAAACACTTTGGGCTTTTTATTAAAAACCTGAATCATATAAATCAAACAGCAGGAAGAGCAGAAGAAAAGAACATGTGGTAGCCTGTGCTTTCAAATCCATCTACCCATCCCAAATTTTATGTATTAAAAAGATCCTATTTTTCCTTTAATTGAAAGCAGAGTTCAGAAATCACACATATAGAGAAGTCAAAATGTTCACAAAAACCCAAAATCAAGTCTGCATTGATATACAGGTGGCTAGTAAGATAAAAACAAAATATCGCTGCAAACAAATGCTTACAATAGATTAACCATTGTACTGACACAGGAGGACACCCCTCAGCAAGGCAGCGCAAAGCAAACCCCCATGGGCTGGTGGGAGCAAATGGCTTCAGCACCTGAGCACAGCACCCAGGGACCTACACCAAAGTCCACTCCAGCTGCCTCTGCAGCAGCAGAGAGGAGGGGACGTAGGTAAACAGTACCACAAACAGAGAGGGTTTCTAAGGCAAATATGAAAACCAACTTGTCTGACCCCCAGAGAAGGAGGAAATTGAACAAACCTATGAAGCTAAAGTTGGATCAGTTTAACAATCTACGACTCCTGTTGAGCAGGAAGGATTGTGCTGTTTTCCTCAGCAAGGGCAGCAGGAAAGGAAGCACACCAGAAAGGACACCAACAACAGCAAGTGCCACCAGCAGGCACTGCCATCCCCCCAGCCAGCACTGCTGCCTTGAGTCACCCACAGACAGACAGCGCTGCAGCGAGAGGAGCAGCGCAGAAGAGGAGGCAGCTTCCCCTTCACAATATGCGAGACCCAATTCCCCCAAAAAAAGGAATGCATATCCCTAGGTTAGAGACCGGAGGCAATAACCATGTTAGGAAGTTTGACTTTGCCTCATTATATCACTGTTTATTTTTCACTACATTAAAGAAATAAAACAGATTAGGATACTGTCTCTTAACTACATGTATATAAAACTGTCAGGTACAAGGTGATCATGATTTGATTGGGGCCTCTGAATATCACCTTAGTACCAGAAACAGTTAAGAAGGATGTTTGACTCCCGATCTGAACAGAGTTTCTTCACCAGAGAACAAAGTCATAATTAAAATCAAATATAAAAAAAATCATTTCTTAATTGCAAGCACGCACTTCTAAGCTTCAAAACCAAAATGAACCCACAAATCCTCCTTCCATCCAAGCACATTTGCATACTAGTACCTTCCAGCTCCAGAACTAAATCTGCCACTTTTTAAAACAAACCACCAACCTGCTTCAAAATCCATGCCACTGAATGCCTTAATGTAAGGACCTACAAACTTCCTGTGAGGAGACAACAAAAATGAATACATTTGATTCCCAGTCAGTGCTTTCAAACACCCCTATGTTCTTAGCAGTCAAAAAAATTTGCACAGAGATAACAAGCTAGTGGTACAACTTGGAGATGCCTAAGTAGTTGTTTTGCAGTCACCATTTCACGTTTCTCACCAGACAAATCCATCCTCTCATCATAACATAGCTTGTGCAAAGATCCAACCTCAGTCTGTTCTGCCTCTCAAAGTCCTTGACCAACTGCCACCTTACAAAGAATTAATGTTGTAACTTGCAATCAAACTCAAGCAAGGAGGAAAAGACAGCACACAAATATCAAAGTACTCAAGTATGAAAAAGCCTTATGTCAGGATGCACATCAATGCAATTGAATATTATTACATGTAAAATATAAAATGCACATCCACATATTGTGTATACATGTATATCTAAAAGTAGAAGTATTTCCAGCTTCATGCGTTTCTACACATTGCCTGAATTCTCTACACTGAAAAAAGAAGTACAAAACCTCTCTCCACAAGGAAGCAAACAAGAACAGAAACCTCAGCAAACAGGAGTTCCAGCAACCATTTAGAAGAAGAAAAACTGTTTAAGAAATGGGCAATCGGAAACCAATAAGCAGGGCAGCATGCAGACTTGTGCTTCCTGCACAAAGTCTAACCATCCTGAACATGGCTTTTGCGAAGACTAAAAATCAGCTTGCATTCGGACACCACTTTTGGACAGAGGTTTGAGATGTCACATAAGGGAGTTATGCACAACAAACCTCATGAGATAAAAATGAACCCAAAGGTTACAGGATTATTTTGATGCCAATGTATGCATAGCTTCCAGAAAGCTGTAGACAGGAAAGGCAGAAACAATCCTGCACTCATGATCCCTTCAAGCAATTTACTGTTGCAATCAAACTTAAAATACGCAATCAATAAATAGAACTTGCTAAGGATTCAAAAGCTTTCACATAGGCATTTATTTCAGAACCTTTTTCATTGAGAATCATTAAGGATACACATCTCATTTCTGTTAACACTGACAGTATTCATTACATTCAATGCTATGGAAACATCATAAACCAGGACATCTTAATTTTGATTAGCAGACCATCACAATTTAAGCTCTTCTTATTACTGACAAGGTTTCTCAAGATAAAAATAGCCTAAGTCCCTTAAAGACAGTTAATGCCTTTTTTGATGGAAAAAGTAACTTTTTCCAGCTGTGAAGCAACCCTAAACTTCTAGAGTCTTAAACTCCCACAGCCAGATTTGACTTGAGAGTATTTTCAGGATTAAAAAATTGGTTTGAGCTCAGGGTGTACTGTCAGACCACAATAAAAGGAAAATGAATACAATATGCTGGAAATACAACACTAGTCACATTAAAAAAACACATTCTGACAGCATTAATTATGACACCGTGCCTCCCATTCTTATCACGCACAGTCCTTTCACAGCAGCTCTACAGGCCTCCACCCTCAGCCATCCCAGGCATGAAACAACACACCAACAACAAGCCTTCTGGAGGGCCGAAAGAGAGTTACTGCTAGTCCAAGTTCACAGAAAGCGCTTGCTTTCACAAGTTTTTTTTATCTGTTTTTCAGTTCCCTCTGTTTCACAGAAACCTCCACATTTGTGGAAAAAGGTGAAGGCGAGCAGGAAGGAAGGGACAAACGCTGGCAAAGGAAAGATCCCTGTTTTTATGTTTAGGAAAAAAGAACATGATTTAACATATTTCCCTTGAGAAAGTTTTTCCAATCAGGGGAAAATCAAAAAAGAAAGAAAAAATAGTGTTTCAAAAAAATTCTTGGGACACTGTATCAGCCACCCAAGGCTGCAACATGACTCCTGCCAGAGCATCCTTAGGCTTGTGACCTGAACAGGCAAGTCATCTTTTCTTTTGTGCTGCAAACTCACAAATGAGAAACTGGTACCAAGTCACACTATTTACACAACAGTCTTCTGGACCACAGTTGAAAAGCAGCCAGTGAGTGATGTGTCAGCCTAATCCATGCATCTCCAGCCCAGATATGCGGCTCTGAGGTCCAAGTGCTGGGAGGAGCTGGGCTGCCCTGCAAGTAGAGTCACACAGGGCTCTGTCATCCCCACCAGGGAGCGGTGGCAACCGAGATGGGCAAAGAAGTGGAAAAGCCACTGTGATGAATAAAAAGGTAGTACTGCACACTGGAATAAACTGGCGCAGGCTAGGAACGAAGTTACAGTCAAAGTCCCCTTTACCTGCAGCTCTCTACAAATACAACCCTGCACAATCTCCTGCCTTAGTGAGACTCTGCTGTAACCTATTCACCTTTCGACAGACTGGATCTACCACTTTTGGACCTGCCCACACGGATTGGTCTGCAGAACAGAAAATGCAGAACAAACAACCAGGGCAATATACAGCCGTAAGGCACAGCTGTCCTGCAGGAAGCAGCAGCAAAGGCGTTCCCAGCAACAAGTTACGTGTCAAAAACTGGGTCCCTGGTTTTTGCCCTAATTTAGGCAGTGGTAAAACCAGCACTTACTTCCACGGCAGTAAGACCAAGCAAAACAAGTCATGTGCTCAAAGACAGAATGAACAGATTTATTGCCCTCATACAGAGGGCAATGCGTATGACTGCTCCATATCACAAAGCAGTTTGAGAAACAACACGTGCCCTATACATATGTTTTCTTACCTGGGAGAAACAAAGTACAGGGAAATGCAAAGCTCCAGGATCAATGACCAGTAAAAGCTGGGCAGCGATTGTCTGTATGTTGCTGCCTAGGCATTTGGGGTGGGCACACAAACTATTGTTTACAGCTGCTATCATTTTCCTTGGGGCTGCCAAACAACAATGGCACAGTAACCATCTTTAAAATGTGGAGGATTTAAGTCACACCTACAGTCATTACAAGAACAAGTTCTGAGACACCGAGATAGAATTTCTGTATTCCTACAAAATTTTGACCAAATCGTCTGCTTGATGAAGGCCAATTATTTTTCCTTGATAGTAAATAAGATCCTAATTGCACAACAAATCACTGTCCTACAGAGTAACACTCCCTATTAACAGAATCCACATGTGTGTTAGTCCTTTAAAAACACTCGTTTTAAAGAAACAGCTCCCAGGCACACGCACACCCCCCCAAAACATCCAAGTTATAAAACCAAGAAGCAAAGTTAAGACTTAGCCTTGTTCAAGGAAACAATATATGTACCAGCATCTTTATTCCAACTGCACTAAAGAGATTAAATAATTATACAGCTGGGTGTCTGAGATCATTACAGCTTTGTTATAAAAAATATCCAGTGCATCTGAGTACCTAGAAACAACCTGCCACCCTGAGAACAATGCAGATGATGCTGCTGGTTCATTTTCTGGCAGTCACAATGTCTCCTCCTGTTCAAATGTCTGTGTTCTGGACTCTGCATGACTATCTTGCAGTGCCTAGTATCGATAAAGAGTCTTTTTTTTCCTTTTTGATTTAAAAAATATAGTTGATCTCGCACTGGCAGTAAATGTGTCAGCAATTACATTCATTTCTTAGACCTCTTCCCATTTCATTGTAGCAATTGGTCCAGTTTGTGATTACAGTTTGACATATTTAATGTGTTACACAATAGTCAAGACAGTCTTTCAGAAGGTGTAGACACTGAAATTACACAAGAGTCCCTTTTTAAGTTAGTAAATTAATCTCTTATTTTTAAAGTTTAAATACAAGATGTAAAGACCAGCGGTAACAAATCTCTGACGGAAGTTAAGGAAGCAGTTAGCAATCTCTTGCTATCTCCCAGCAGGAAAACAAAGAAGCTGCTTGATTTTTGCATCTCAAAGAAACTGAATTAAATAAGTACTGTCCAAATTGCTATACCCATGCACTACAAATCACTTGGTTTCTGAGCTACATAATATCAGGAAATTGCTTGAAAGACTAGAAATTTATCACACAAAAGAAAAACTAATGGGGGGGGGGGGAAGTTGCTTAGGCTCTAAGTATTCACAAAAATTTCAGTCTATATAAAATTGGTCAAGGTCCCCAAATGCTTCTGTTGTGGTTATTTGAGAAGGAAACGCAGTACCTAGCATAAACTGAGAGCCTACCAAAAATAAGGTTGAAAGAATAAAAAGCTGAATAAACCTTAAGAGAAAGTGTAGCTGTGCTTGATTTCAGACCTATTATCGCACAAGTCATTGCAGTAATTTCACTGATTTCTTACACTTTGATTTTATACCACTGCACGGAACAGAAAAGCAGAAGGTTGCATCAAACATGCTACAGTGTAGAACTGAAAAAACTTAACCTCTGTCTCTGATACTCAGGTCTGCTTGTAAAAACTGACCTCCCGTAAAACTTCATGCATAGATCTTCTGGTAGCTGAAAGCTTAGAAAAAATAAACCAAACCCTGGCATTTAACATGAGGGGAAGATGTCTGGCATATTACTGCTCTTCAACAGCAAATTAAATCAGACCCACTAAGCCACCTAAGGCAACAGTGCCTATCATTAAAAAAAAAAAAAAAAAAAAAAAACTTTGTAAAGTGAAAAAAAGCGCCCGTATCTCCGTATCTCAGCCAAATATCATTACACGACCATTATTGTATAAGTAGAAGCAGAAGTCAGCTTCATGTACTCCTGTCCTGACCCTTCTACAGCACCTTCTCACATTTCAGCTCTTGAGATGGCCAAAGGACTCCTTGCAAACACAGATGCACACCACCTCACTACTGTCCTGCAACCCGACCAATTCCTCAGTCACTCGGATTCAGCAAGTGAAGTGTGGACAAGACTTCATCAGTCTCCACAGCACCCTGTGCTTCACCAGGGAGTGATGGCAGAATTACCAGCATGACAGATAATATAGTCATTAAGAGCTCACAGAATTATACAGCTTACAAAACAGCCTTCCTTATGGAGTTAAACCCTTTCATTGACCTACTTACACTACTACTTATTCCTTCCCGTTCCTGGGCAAGGCAGCCAAAGACTAATCCTGTACCTCCTACCAGGCAGGTGAGCTGATCTCACCTCCCTCAACTGTTTCTCACTGTGAAGGATGTCAGTCAAGTCCAGACTCTGTAGAGATAGCTGGTGCCTGTCTGTCACTGATTTAAAAGGGAGATCTAGAGCACTTAAAAAACAGATTTCCATTCCCCAAGTAAACTCATCACCCTATTTTTAATTGCTCACATCAAGAGCAAAACATACAAAGAATTCCTTTACCTTCAGTAAGACAGGATTATATTTTTTGTAGCTTGACTGCATAAAATCCTTTTTATTTTGAAGGAAAGTCACCAGGAACCTCAGCATCACCACATAGTTTCCAAATGAGGCCCTTTAAATGCTTGTTAGGTACATGTCTCCCACCTGAGCTAAGAGCACAATTCCTCATGTGAGCAAAATCAGTTATTCTCCACACAAACAAGCTACTTTCCCCCACCATGGCTACCCCTAGATATCTCCTGTCCCTTTTCCTACATTTCAACGCTAAAAAATCAAGTAATGTGCTTATAAAGTGTTCTTGAAATAAGTCATTTTTATCAAGCAGAAGAAAGTTTTACTAGCATTTTCCCCAACACAAACATTCCAAATAAATTTCAGTTTTAGTCAAAAATCTGTTCAGAGTTACTTTGATTAAGTATCACTTTTATAAATACAGAGGCAATTTAAAACATCTGGAATATAAAATACTTCTTTGTATGCAATGTTTTGAGTACAAGTCCATTAATTTCATGAAATTTACCATGTGCTTTAAAGTTAACTGAGGTGACTGAACTAGGTGTTACCTCTGAACAGCTGAGCCACAGTTAACTGCTTGTGTGCAGAGCTCTGCTTTCACCCACATCAGCGGACCAGAGCATCCACACACCACGCTGCTAATGCCTTTGGGAGCTGTCTGAATACCACCAGCTCAGGCACACAGTTCAGGAAACAGCAATATAGGCTGCATTGTAACAGCTCCAAGTACAACTGCAGCACCACTGCCCTAAGCAACCACACAAGCATTTCCTTCACGTAGGAAAACACAAGAACATGAGCAGCATAATCCACTACCATAAAAGAAAGAAGTTATGTTTCTGATCTGATAAGGTGAGACAACTGACAGGGCATTTTAGGGTTTTAAATCTAAAGCAGAAAATGAAATGTCATGAAACAGATACTTGGGCATCACCAGTGAAATCAACAACTTGATGCTCAGTAATTACAGTTAATAGTTGGCTGGTCCTGCAACCCCAAGACAGACACCAGCATAAAGTAGCTCATAGATGACCCTTAAGAATTGCTCCAAATCTCCACCAAAGTATTCATCAGCATCTTCAGAGGCGGGAGACAGGATGAGTGTTCACTAGTCAAACAACATAATTCAGACCTCTATGCTAGGAAAAAGGAAAAAAGAAAAAATGGGTTTTGGGGAAAAAAGGGGACAGATTTAAACATCAACTGCAAGATTACTGCCAGGCCTCCAAGCTATTTTAATGCACTTACCTACAGTAAGAAAGACCAAAAGTGGTGGCTTTGCTGTTGTTTAACAACAAGCAGAGAAAGTTATAACCACAATGTGAGCAAAGCAGGACAATGCAGAGGGGCATCATACCAACAGTATCCTCAGGAAAGATGCTCCCCTGCAGGTGGCACATGAAGCAGGGTAGGCTCCCTCCTGCCGAGGATGCACTGGGTACGTGTGCCAGCCACAACTGCTGCTAGCTGGAGGTGCTGATGCAGGCTGGTTTCACCCCAGGGAGCCTGTCCAGCAGAATTTGCATTTCCTACAGGTTATGAATATTTGAGTGCAAGAGGAGTGAAGAGCCAAGACTCTGGCTGTTCTTGTAACAATGCATGGCATTGCAGAAGGAAAATCTTTCAATCTTCCTGTAAAAAATGCACCCTGAAATCCCTCCTAGTCTTATTCTCAGTTTCTTGAAGAACTGTATTCACCACACATCTTTCTAGTATGGACAGTAGCCTAACAAGGCAGGTAATAGCACTTTGTATGTATCTGTATAAATAGCTGAATATCAAAAGACACTTAATTCTAGGACAAACTAGTCCCATAGTCAATAAAATATTATTCTGTGCCTCAACTGCAGTTTTCCCAGTTACAGCCTAGAAAAAGGAACAAGCAGGACTTACCAACATCATGCTGGAAATCTCATCTGATTGAAGTTTCCCCAGCCCTTTTAGAAGCATCAGTACTTTTTGGGTTGACTGCCTCACTCCAGCATCCAGTACATAGGTAGAAATGAATTTAAGGGTCTCAAGGGAGGCTGGCACAAGGTGGGGTTTCCAGGTCTCCCTAAGGCCGTGCACCATGCAAGGCAGCACCACATTAGAGATGCCCATACTCCGTCCTGAGTGAGCTGGCCCACTGGCTAACATATTGCTACATTATGAATCAGGTCCTGGAAACCTGCTGGTCTGTAAAGACTGCACCATGCCTGGGTTAAATCCCATCCCCTCTTTTTTAGCTCACTGAAGCTCTATAAAGCAATGGCACTCTTCAGAGGTATTTTCTTATGTAATTTCCAGCAACTACAAACTCCCTGTGAGACTAGAAACCGACACGTCGACTGCTATCACATGCCCATTCCCCCTGACATCCTCCTCCAAAAAGTCTCTTACAGCAAGGTTGACCTAAGATCTAAAAATTGATAAAGCAAATGATAGGGAAAAATGACACATTAATTCCCTTTATAATGTAAGTTACAGATACTTCAACATAACCCACCAAAAGCAACTGAGCAACAGCCAAGAACTGATGTCAAATCTAAGTCCCCAGCTGAAGTTTAGTGCCAAGACCATGCAGAACGCTGAATAAAAGCGCCCTCCTGATGCAGTTCTCCAAAGCTATCCCTTCTCTGCCTGCAATTTCCTGACCTGTTCCCACATCAAGAATAATTTCCTTTACCTTCACGCTCCCACTCCCACCACAGGCAAATGACTGAGCTCTTTTCCCTTCCTGTCTTCCTTCCACCCAGCCCCAGTAAAGCTCTAAAAAGACTGCTTTCACAGTGCTTTCACTAGGACTCTGCCTATATCGCAATGCACGCGGCTCAACAGCCACGCAAAGCAGTGTGCTAGCATATGCAAGGTCTGCTCTATCCAGGGAATAAGAGTTAGGGGTCCAATAGTGTGGTTTTAATTATTGGGGAAGAACCCAAAGAAATATCTTGGGCTCCTCCTATGACCAGATCACCTGTGACGTAGCAGAAAATGCCCCTTAACCACAGACTCCTGCAAAAACCTCTGACTCCTTAAATGCTGGAGCCAAAGCTGCTTTTCAATACTACAGAAACAGTTGTCCCTCAGTCTTTCCCCTCTCTCCACAATTTAGCCTTTTGCAATATGTTTAGAAGATAAACTGACATTTGAAAATATCAATCTTATCATTAAGATCACAGAAGAAAAACATGAAAAGCTCCAGCCTGAAGTCTTTTGCTTAGTCCCCATCTATCATTCTTTTCCAATCTACGTGCTCAGCACAGGCTAGAAAGGAGCTCAAGATTACGCTTCTTGCAAATGATTTTCTGTCTTGTATTACCAGCCACTGTTATTACCTACAGTTTCATTCAGAAACAGCATTTGAATAGCTTTTCAGGGGGGAAATTCTTTTTAATGAAGTCAGGTCATGGATGATGTTAACCAGATTGTTTTTATTTCTAGTCACTCTTCAAATTATTAATATCATTCCCTGCAGATAAATGGCATGTTCATGGTTTGTGATACACATTGAGAGGGAAGGTTTATAAGCACAAGGTATTCAATGTCTTTTTGCCAACAAGAAATGGGAAACTTCTCTGGGTAGCAGAAAGTAGAGCATCCATTTCAGTAGTTTTTTGGTCGGTTCCCCCCCTCCCCCCCCCTTTTCTTCCCTTTTTCAGCTAATAAAAGCCTTTGGTTGCATTTCCTTAATTCCTACTTTTGACAGACAACTGAAGCAGGGATGTTATTAAACAGAGTTAGAAAAATCCTTTCTAATAACAAAGATAAAAATAATTTAATGAAAGATAGGTTTAGAGATTTGCAGGGTCCTAAGCAAAGTGTCGCCCTCAGGCAGCTGAAGTTTGACAAGATGAACCTGCAATGTTTTAAGAGCCAGAGCCAACCCCTTGGTCCACCAGGCATTTTCCAGATGACTTTGCTTAAACCACTTATCTCCATTTCTCTGGTTACATATGGTTTCTGACCATTTTTCTCCCATACCATTGTTAGGAGTTCAGATGTTGAAAAGTTGGAAACAGTTATGATGTAGAGAGGGTAAAGTTATTCTTTTCGCCTCCTTTGACCACTTGTACAAAAGCCAGTGCTCTACCCAAACAGCTGTGGCAGAGTCAACTCAGCAGTGATTGACCAAAACAGACTGAGGCACACCATCTCCTCCACCACTAAATGGAGCACACCAGGAAAGCGTACCAAGTTTGCCCAGCCTTACGGCTCTCGGTGGTGGCAATATCAATATCCTTCAGCTTCAGTACATCTTACAGTTAAACGCCAAACCAAATCCTTTACCCATCCCCTAGGAGCACTTTTTAGATGCAGTTTTAAACACCAGGTCAAAAATCGGTTAAGGAGCCTTTGACAAGAGAAAAGAAAAACATCTACAGCAAACAAAAACCCCAACGTCAACAGAAATGGAAGAGGGGAGAAATGGTAATTTAAAAGTGACCCTTAGTGGGGGGTGGAGGGAGAAGTCTGTCTGATTTTCTTCAGATACAGTTGGGCAGGAAATCGTTGAGGTGGTTTAAAATACCTTTCTTGTACATGCAAGAATTTCCTCTGATTACTAGAATAATATTTGTTTTCATGTCAATCTTGATAAATCACAGCTGCGGTGCTTTATTTCCTCTCTCCCCTCTCCTTATTTTCATCTATTAATAGACCTGCATGTACCCACACAGCAATTAGAAAAACACATATATACTTATTCTATATATAAACACTTCTATTTTGCAATCAAATTCCCTACGTAACATCGTCCTGGTCCTGAAATGTGTCATTTGCACTTGTGCTACTGAGCTCACAGCACAATCCTGCTCTCCCCCCTTGCACACCCAGGATCCCGAGGACATCCCAGGCTGCACAGAACCCCATGCACTGGGGAGAGTCAGAGGTGTGGAGGAGGCAATTCAATTAACAGCCCTGCACCCACTGCAGGCTCACAAGTGCAAGTATCAGAACGACAGAAGCATAAGCCTGAGCAACATTGCCTGTTTGGTCGTGTTTTTTTCTTTCTGCTTCCCCAGTTCAGGGGGAGGAAGGTGAGATGACTGAAGCAGCTTGAGCATAATTCAGAGCTATTCAATTTTGCAATTTCAAAGCTGTAGAAGTCTCTGGAACTAGTTTTAATCCGGTATTTTAAGCCACCAATATGGTCATCATATTGTCCAGTATTTCCACTGCTGAATTTTGGAGTCCAGCACAGGAAGGGGGGGGATTTATTCTTCAAGTTCAACACACCAAAATTCACATTGTCTTTTATCATTTGACTTACAGGAGAATTATTCAAATCTTAGCTCTTGTCACAGCTTATCTCCCCCAGGTGTGACCTACCCACTTAAAATACAACTCTCAACTAGTTCTCAGGCCCAAACTCAACATGCTTTCCAGACTCCAAGGAGAAACTGGAGACCAGACTGCACTGCCATAGCCCACTGAGTTTCATCAACTGATCAAGTCTAGAAACTCTTTCCGATTCACAGTTTTTCTTAAAGCCTCTGACAGTCACAACAGCTGCTTTATTTCTATGCTAAGTAGCATTAACAAGAGAGTTATTTGCTTTCTTCAAGAGGATTTAGCACAAATGTAAAAGAGGATTTTTATTATTTCAGGTCCCACTAACCAATTACTTAGTTCTTAACAAAGCAGGTAGATAGAGTTTTGAAAACAAGTCTCCCCTCCCAGAAAGTTACCTGGAGGCATCTGACCTATTCCTACCAACAGTCAATGCATTCAAAGGTCTCCCCCAGGAAAGATTATCTCCTGGAGTTGATTAGGCAATTTTACAGCTGGCATGCTGAGATTTTAACAGCCTTTAAGAACCACCCAGTTAGTTCAGACTGAAATGACTTCAAAAAGGAAAAAGAAAAAAAAACCCAAACAACAACAAAAAAATCAACATGAACTGACAACAAGCATATTAAAAACCAAGCAGACGAGAACTACTGGGCTGGGTGGCAGGGTGTAATGCCCAGAACGTGCTGCACCCTACATGTACCCATCCCCAGGCCCTTCCTCCTCCAGGAGCTCCCTTCTAAGTCCAACACAGCTAACTCACACGAGCAAGAGTCGGGAGCTCTGGTCCTCCGGTGCTCTGTTGTGTCCTTCAAACTGCTGTCTCTTATCTGGCTGCTGAGAAACCATCCTACACACAAAGCCTAACAACTCCCGGCCGCTTCGTCTCACTTACACCATGAAAAGACACCAGGTCGCTCTCCCCCGCCAGCCATAAAAGCATTACGCTAACAAGTGGACTTGATAAATCAACTTGTAGCTTGGCCAAAACGAAAAGCAATTAGGAGCCTACCTGGGACTCGAAAACTATCATTCAAGGGGAAGGAAAGGAGAAAAAAAAAAAAAAAAAGCCTGCCACCAATCACAACTTGATAATGCAAACCAAACAGCATAGCAACTCCTGAATCAGAGAAGGGAAACAGCAGAAGAGACGCAAGAAATCTGATCTGTTCTTCAGTAATCCTGTCTAAGGGCAGGCACCTAGACTGCAAGCTCCTGGCTCCAGAGTAACATTAATGTTGCACATTGGGCACCAAGTGGAACATAAACGGTCTTTACTGGTGGGGCTCTGCATCCCAACAGCGAGAGGAACTGGCACAGCATGAGCATCCTGGCCAGCAGCCGAGCGAGACAGCCCATAAGCAGATGTAGGCAGTGGAGGTACGGGCTGGGGGGAAACACTAGCAGCAGCAACTACGCTTGCCTAAGAAAAAGCAGGTATCTAGACCCACTTGGAAAAACATCTAAAAGGCAATTCTAAAAGAACCTCTCATGTACACACATGAAATTTCCCTAGATAGATTCTTGCAGTGCTTCACTACCACTATTGTTAAAAAAGTTTTCCCTAATACCCAAGCATGCCTTTTCTTCCTACAAAATAAATAGGATGAAAAGAAATCAGCTACCAGCAGACATGGAGCACACTATTCTTTTCGGGTATCTTCTGACATATCAGAAAAGATATGGGTTTTGTTCATAGCCATTTCCGCCCTCTAGTCCTCTCAAAGAATGTTGTTTGTATATACAAAGCAGGGAGGAGCTGTAAAGTACGAGAAGAATTCAGAGGGAACTCTGGACTTCCAGGCTTCATCCAACAGAGACCGGATGCGACGCATTTGGCCTCCATGACAAACAAGGGAAGACTGAGAATCATGCTTCTCTTCAAACTGATTTTTATCCAAACAGCTCTGCACACTCATTTTGCACCAGCTGAAGCTGGCTGGTCTCACGTAAATCACACAGCTGAAGCAAGGAAGTTAGATGGGACAGAAGAAGAACACAGCACTAATTCACCTCACTCGATTTAGTATTTCAATTGCCTCAAGTATGGCCAAGAAGATGTAGTCCACCCAACAGGAAGAGCTCTCAGGCTTTTCCTCACTCTCAGCTTCCTAGAAACGTACTGAGATATACAGCAACCCTTTAAGTCAAAAGACAACAGCTCAGAGAAGCTCACCACAGAAACAGAGCTAACAATTTCACTACCCACCTTCTAACCATGTCTCTGGCCCAGCAAGAAATAACACTAGCTTCTGCAGCTTTTCCACAACAACATTTAATTTGAAAGCTAACACAGGACTAGTCTGTCAGCATATTCATTCTTATGAGATGCCAAATGCCCTTATTGCCCACCCAGTTCAGCACAAGTTGAACACATGATACACCTCAGAACATCAGGCCAGAATTCTACAAGGTTTTCTAAAAGTAAGGAGAACAATACAAATGCTAGGCAAGATTAGCAGAGGGGACACCAATTTGCCATTTGATATTCAAACACCAAAGGAATAAAAGATTTCAATACTGGCAGCTCTGTTTGGAAGCATCTGACAAAGCCACTTAATAAAACCTACTGGCCTGAGGAAGCTTGTTTTCTTGCAGCATCACTGCTCTTCAAAATGACGCAGGAGTGCAAGAACAGAAGTAGAGGATGGGTAGAGACGGCAGTTCTGAAGCCTTACCAAGAGTTAATAAAAAGAACTATGCCATCTTAGGAACCTGAGGAGCACAGTAAGTGCTACCATCACAGAAGCACAGCCTAGGGACTTCAGATCCAAGATAACAACTCCCCTTCCTGGGCAGTGAGCCATTTGCAAGGTATCAACCCCACCTACAACTGCTCAATGCAAGATCCTTCCCACTGCTACCAGATGAGGGAAAGGGACCAAAGACCAGTACATGGGAGCTGTCTCTCCAGGTCCTTAAGCAACAGTTCTTGGTGAAAATTTTTACCTTGGCAAACATTAGAAGATACAAATTATTTTCTCACCCAGACAGGGATTCTTTCCTATTTTCTTTTTCATTTTGTTGTTGCTTTGTTTTTCTGAAGTGGTTACAATTTCAGTGGCAGTGCTAACAGCGGGCCTAAATACTACATGCATTCAAGAAGCAGAAGTAAACAAATAAAGAATAAGATCTTGCTCATAAGCCAGTCTTAAAAGCTAATTCATTGCTTCCTCTTTTGAATCAGTTTGTGCTAACATTAGGAGTGAGCTTGGCATATTGTACTTGCTGGGAAAAATAATACACACATGGAAAAAGTACAAGACACTCACTGGTACATGGATCAGTTAAGATCTAAAACACAATGTCTGGACTAACTGCATGCCTAGGTCATTACAGTAATAGTTTAAAGGAAAACAGAAATTGTTTCAATTACACATTCAACAGGAACAGGGAAGAAACAGCATTCAGAATATTAGAAATCATTTCCCGGATAAAAAGCTCTATCCACATGCAAAGAGCACATGCAGGTATTTTATAAATAAAAGATTTTTCTACATACTATGTATTACAGCAAAAATGAAGATGAGTCTTCTAAGCAGAAAACCTTACTGCAGCTGCACAGACAACAGCGTGCTCCCTATCATGCACCGAGCGTCACAGGCACCTCTCCCAAGGCCAATATCAAAACTGCTATGAAAACCCTTTCATCTGGCTGCTGGCAAGTCTTTCCCGACAGGCGCTGAGCTTGCTCCCTGTTGTTGCAAATGCATTTCAATATTCACCACCCCCCGGGATTATCTGAATTAAGGCTGAAGGATGTTTTCTTTCCAGCAGTATGATAGAGGGACTTCTGCTGCCAACAGCAAATGTGAAATAAGAGTGCTGGGTGTGCCAAGCAGGGCACTGTTCTTGGGAGACTTGACAGAGATGGCAGGGGATCCCGTGAGACTCTCAGAGCTACAGGCTGGGTAAAATGAGTATATACACAGGACAGAACAAACCCACAACACTCAATTAGTGGTCAACTTTCTGTTTCCAGAAAGCGGAATCAAAAAGGGACTTCACCAGAACCACCTACCATAAAGCCCATTATGAACAGCTGGACCTCTGCTATGAAGTTCAGACCCTGCTCTTTGAAAGTCTGGGTAAATTTTAGATCCAAGTACCAAAAAAAAATGAATTATGATTTCACATCTCTGATACAATTTCTTTCCAGCCATTACACACTGTAGCTGAAAAATATTTCCCCTTCTTTGTAAACTGCTTTGATTATGAGCACCATATAACATCAAGGGACATTTGATGGCAGTGAAAGATCTCACGGTAAGGCTACCATTAAATCTTTGCTGAGAAACAAGGCAAGACATCTGTTCTACATTGTCTTTGAAATAATTAACTGATTTGTGTGTTACCCAAGTGAAAATTAATTTTATTCTACTGTGAGAAAGTTTGGGAAAAGTGGAAGTCTTTAGTAATCTTTAAAAAGGAAAAAAAAAAAAAAAAAAAAGTCAAGATTAGGCCAGACAAAGAGCCAGTTCCCACAAAAGGCATGATGGAGCTGTGCCAAATGCTTCTAAGAACAGAGCATTTTTTTGTTGTTTATTTGGAGCCAAATTTCTTATGCCTTCATTCTCTCTTTTATGGGTATTAATAAGATTTCCACATAAATCTGTCTCTACTTAGTCATCTTCACCACTGTCAGACTTCAGAGTCCTTCACGAGGAAGGACTGCCAACACAAATGTTTATGATGTCACACGAGCCGCACTATTGCTCCAGCTATCACTCAGAACAAACAGTCCCAAAAGGTGAAAGGCCACTACAGTCTATGGAAAGCAAAGGATTAAATATATACATACACATATATAATCATTAGAATTAAGAGACTCTGAAAAGAGGGGGAGAGGGGAAACAACAGTGGTAATCAACTAAATGCATTTCTTGATTTGGTGTTATCAAATAAAGAAACAGCGAGCATCTTTCTCCATTTAACATACAATCTTAAGACAGACTTCAAACACTGACTGAAAATTTTACCTGCGCTTATCTGAAACAGCCTTTCTTTGATTCTTCTACTTATTTTACAAGTCCTTCACATTCATATCACATATTGTGACCAGAGCCTATCTGTCATTGATGTATGACAATTTCCTCCAAGGCACCAACTAATTTTTGCATTCAAACTTTTGCATTCAGAGCCAGGTAACTACATCATCCCTTAAAATCTGAGACAGCGTCTCCATAGATTCAAACTCATGGATGGATCTCTCTGGCTCAGCAAACAAACATCCACACACACCCCAAAAAAACCAACCAAACAAAACCGAAACCAAACAAACAAAAATATATCACCAGAGGCTCTTGAATCCGGTTGAAGGGAAAGAAGTGAGATGAGCTAAGGAAAAAAAAAAAAATTTTCAAAAATGTAGCATTTCTTGGATGTCGGCCACAGACAATCTGAAACAAATCTAACCCACCTTTCTCACACGTGGAAGCAGAATCAAGCATTCAAAGCCCACCCTTAACTTGTTTGGCCTGTCTTTCATAAGAGAGGAAAGGGGTTTCAGATTTGCTGGGCTAGAAGATAGGGAATGATGCAGGAATAATCAGTTTGTTGATGTAAACATTCCTAGATCAAAAAGGAACATTTCACCATTCAGAAGAGTGGCACTAAGGAAGCTGTTAACTCAAAACATGTGAGCATCAATATCATGACATTTCTCTTAAGTTTGCTTTTTATTAAATAAACATTTGTAAAAAAAAACCACAACAAACTCTAGATACATCTAAGAAGTTAGATATATACAATTTCATTAAAAACATCTGAGATTGCAAATTCAAGCATTCAAAAGATAGTGTGCAACATAATTATGCTTACAAACACTGATTCACTGTTTTAGATAGCAATCCATTAAGATCACAGGAAAGATAGGAAGCAACTTTCTGGGCTATCAAGTTTCTGCCTAAAGTCCTCATCTCCTTAACCTGCTATTATGAATGATTAAGACAATCTGATCATTACTTTTATCTCAGTTCTAAAAACCTTAACCAAATAAAAGACCCAGAGGCCCCTAGGCCAAGTTCTCATGAGTACACTGAACGACTGTAAAGGAAGCTGTTTTGTCACCGCTCCCAAGAGCTCAGGATTTTTTGGGCTGGGTTTTTTAAAAGCATATCAGTAAATTTTGCAACACACTGACTTCAGTTTAAAAATCAACATTTTCCTCAGCATCATGTTTCCACTTTAATTTGAGAAGAGACGATATACAAAGCAAATCAGAACATGAAGCAAGCACATATATTTGCAGCTGCAAATTTCCTTCCATTAAAGAGTTGTACTAATTCATGGCCAATAATTTTATCATTTTTGATCACAGATCAGTTGCAGTCTCTGAAAGAATAATAAAATCTAAAGATCTAAACACAACAGCATGTCCAGGCATGAACACAGACTTTAAAATTCTAGGTTTCCAAAAAGTCTGCTTGAATGGCAGGTCATAGCCCAAGTCAGGAAATCTTAAGGATATTCTTTTTTGTCTATGTATAATACAAAAGGAAAAGAAAATTCCAGATCCAAGGATGATGGCAGCTAAAATATTGGAATGAAAAACATTGAATCTATGCCTCAGTCACTACTATCCACAAGTATATACCATCCATCAACCCCGATTAAGAACAGGACTAGGTTTATGCACCACACACAGCAGAACAGAAAGCTGAAACAAAGCCTGGATAGATTTAAGAAGAAGGAGATGGACAATCTGTCTTTACTATTTCACTTTAAAATGTTCAAGAATCCTCCAAGAAACATTTGGGTTTGCCATCTCTCTCTGTCTCACCACATCACACATATCCAGAAAGCTAGGTTTAGGTGTCCTAAATTTCAGTTAAGCCCCAGTGCCTACTATTTCCTATTAGCTGGCTCTGACTCCAAAGGTGCTTTGCCAAGAGGAAACAACAGGCTTGGATCCTCAAGCAGAATTCAAGCTGAAATATGTGCTTTAGCGCTGGCAACCCCGTCCATCTAATCGTTGCACTATTATCCCATGCTCCTCTATTTCACTGCTTGACACAAACACGGCAAGCTTAGTAAGAACTAGCATTTTGTGTTCTGCAACCCAGATGTCACGTTTTCAGTATCAGTATGGCACAGACAATCTTCCTCTTTGCCACTGAACAGATTTCTCAGTGCACGTACAGAGCCAGCGCTGCCTAAAATAATCAAATTGTACATGCCTATTGGTATACCTACCTGCTTCTGGGCAGTACTAAACATGATTGCTTCTCCACAAGGCAGAGGAAAGATGAATGCTCTGCAACTCTGAGCAGGTCTTTTACTGGAAAGGGTAGGGCTGCCCTTCCACCCTTGCCCCCCCTTTTAACTTCTGAATCTGTGGTGGATTCTTCCTCGCAGCTCCGTTCCTCACAATCACACAGGAAGTATAACATTAAATACTTTACTAGAAAATGTTTATTCATTTTCAGTTTTGTGTAATCAGTAGACAATTAGGACTGCATTTAAGAATGGCACTTGCACATGAATTAAGCTGGTCTTGAAAAAACCCAACGCGGTAATGGCATATGAATTATGTTGCAAAATTTCACCTCGTACAGAATTCAGAATCAACAGAAACGCAGCAAATTTCAGGGAACTGTCATAATAAATAAATTTTCAGATCTGTCTTAATAAATAACATAAACTAACTAGTCCACAGCTACCCTGAGACTAGGTATATAGCAGCAATAGCATAACTATTACACACAACAGAGTTTTACCAGCTAAAGCGCATCATCTTTATCTGTTAAAATTCGGGTTGCCTATTTATTTCAATTGGTCTTATCAGACTTCTAACCAGCCAGAGCTCCACGCTGAACAAACCCCCACTTACGCCCACGAGAACAACACTGGATTGGGCTGCACAGGGACCTCATCAGCTCCTCCTGCCCAGCCAGCCCTGAGCTCCACATCACAGCTAGAGCTAGTGGCAAGACAGTCATCAGAGGTACCATGTAAAGCACCTATAAGGCTTTGCACTCTAGAATAGAGTTGTAGCACCAAGTTCTAGCTTGAATATTGGAACACACGAGTTTGTAAGACACAGGTATTTACTTGTTGCTCAAAATCACTACTCAAGTATTTACAAATAAAAGAAGAAAATTTTTGCAAAACTTGGCACACATTTGCAAGTCAAGAAAGAAAAAGAAAGATTAAAACTATAACAAATCAAAAGTCAAGCAACGGTTACAGAGGATGGCATATTAAGAAACATGCCTGCCTCTGGAGACATCAGAAAATATTATTAGATATCCAGAAAGAACAGTGTCACACGTAACTCAGGCTGCAGACTGTGTTGGCAGAATCAAATGAAGAATTCCATCCCTCTAGGCTACACAATGCTAATTTGAGTGTGTATACACATACGCACACACGGATATGTATATATAAAGATATATGCATATGTGTTTGTGCACTCACATCTATAAAAACACGCTACAAGTTCTCGGGTCACATTTCAAGCAGCACAACCAACATTAGCTTTGAATTACTTTCTTTAAAATAAGAAAGAGGACAGTTAGCAGCTAAAAAAAAAAGCTTTCTGCATATTTGTGTATGGGAACACACACTCCTTCCGCAATAATGATCGAACTGAAAGGATCAGCCTGTTACCCTGGGAGAAATGAGCACTGTCAATTCCCATCGAAGTCAGTGGAGGCAGGGAGGAGATTATCAGTAATCATCACAAAAAGAACGTAAGAAAAAGAACACTTTTAACAAACCTTGACTCATAGAATATGAATTTTAAAATATCACTGAACGACCTCGAGAAGAAGTCAAAGGTATTCATTGTCTCACAAGAGTAAGATGCAGAGCTACATCTCAGCACAAGTATTCCTGTAAGAATCCCACTGACAGACTCAAACTCAAGCTCCAGCCACATGTAAAATGTATTATCAGTTATTTTGCAACTATAAACGCACCCAAACACACTGAAGTTCCTTACCAACACAAAATACAGTGATCAGGCCCTGTCAAAAGTAACCTGTGGTTAGCATCACCAGTAAAACTGAAGATAAGCGCACCTGAGAACTCTACTAGCATCCAACATTTTTTTGCCACTCACCAAGCAAGTATCAGGGAAAGGATTTCAGTATTACCAATATAGAAATATCTTTGTCTGCATTGGGGGGGTGTGAGTATATGGTGGAAATAAAGCAGCATAGTCTACTCTGCAAGGAAACGCAAGTTAGATCTGCTAGCTGGTGAGCTCTAACAAGCTACCATAAGAAAAAGAAAGACCGACAGTGAGATCGGTCCTGGTCAGTGGACACTTCAGATAAAACAGTAAGGTCAATAAAGCATACCACAACAGATTAACCAACTGGGAAATTTCTTCCTGGCTAGTATCAGATGAAAAAAAATAAAGTCGTTTTTTCTAATACTCAACCTGCTTGGCATAAGAAATCTCTAAACCTCAAGAAATAATAAAAACAAATGTCTAAGGATTTTAGAAATAGCTTCACTCATACCTTGTGATACACATGTTCCATGATGAGCATGTACTTCTATCTCACACATTCAGACTTCTTCCTAGCAGTTTAAAACTAAAAGGTTGGATTTTAGGAGGTTTTTGTTTTGGGGTTGGTTTGGGGTGCAGGGGAAGCTTAGTCTTTTTTTTCAAATTCCCTTCTATTCTTCCATTTTTAGGAAAATACCTATTCAGTACTCCTCAGTCAGATCTATTTTTACGTATCTTCTCAGTCTCTCAGATGATGACCTGTGGACCCCAACCATTTCATTGAGGCTGACCAAAACTCAATAAAGCACTCCATGCCAGGACTTCACTAATCTAATTTCACTATCATGCTTCACACACAGACACTTTCAGTGACCAGCACTGCCAGCTGACACAAAGTCTTTTTCGTGACAAGTTCCAAAATTAACAATGTAATTTCACCAGCCAAACTCTTATAACCAATATCTTTCCTGCGCTGTATATATTACCTTTCGTTCGGCAACCCTTAAGGTGGCATAGGGAAGCCATCCAGCTGCCTCCTACGTCCATCAGCAG
>NW_009620202.1:40778-41339 GCF_000690535.1 Cariama cristata
GACCGTTTGTCTCATCAGCACATTCTGCTATCGCACTCTTCGTGTGGCGTTTCCCATTTTATTTATAAACAGTTTTATCTGTGAACAGAGTCACGAGGTGCCACAATCCATAAGGTAACGGTGACTTAGTCTATTTTTCTGGATTCTTGACAGATCTGGAGGCAGCTGCTTCTTTGTACCACAATCTCCAGTTATGCTCATAATTGGCTTTTCGAGGGCCAAAACCTACTACCGCTCTTTTTTTTTCTTTCCCTTCTTTTCGTTAGGCACACCCGAAGAGTTCAGATTAAGAAGCAGAGTTTTCTGTTACGGCAGGTCCGCTCCCCCAGCACCCTCCCCCAGCCGCTCCGCTAAAGGCCTCAGCCAGGCGCCCGGCCTCCCCCTGACAAACTGAAGCGAAGGGGTACGAGAAGCGAGAAATGCTCCTATAATCGCAATGGATAGATAGGAAAATGTTAAAAGAAATAAAAAATGAAGGCTCGGTTAAGTACCACGGACAGATTTTGTTGGTGAGGCTTTTCACGGATTCGGCGGGCCGGCCGAGGCGGCGCACGGCGGCGC
>NW_009620203.1:0-45150 GCF_000690535.1 Cariama cristata
TTCCCCCACCCCCCTCCCCAAGTCCTTTCTTCTCCCCAAAACTGCTGCTGTGGACTGTAACCTGAGCAGGGCATGGTTTTAGACCCTGAATAAGCGGGGTTGCCGGTAAGCCTTAATTTCTGCAGTTGCCAGCTGCTAGGCATGTTCAGAAACGATCAAATCCTTAAGCTGCTGACAATACCCTCAATTTCTGTAAGGTGGATACCGTATTCCTCTGCTGTGTCTACTGACAAAAACAGTTCTTGGGGTGTGAATCTGGCGAATGCCATGTATTGTGATACTGCTCTCCTTAGGGTACAGCATTGAACTGTTTTATTACATTTCCGTGTATTTGTATCACTGTGAAGTGTAATCTGACAGTCCAAGACAGCTGTCAGTGACAGTTCTTGTAAATGTAAACATTTGCCACTCAGAAGCTCACACTGCAAAATCAAACAGATCAAAGTGAGGGAGAACATGTAATTTTTGCTAAATACTTCAAAATTAATTGTCACATTATGTGTTTTGGGCCCCCAGAATTCTAAGAGGTTTTTATTACATCTGCCACAGGGTTGCTAGTACTGAAAAAACGTTGCAGAAGTTCAAGGTAGTGGTGAAACTGAGTGGCCTTGACTACAGTATGGAGGACATACTCATACACTGATTCAGTGTAACTTTCTGTGTGTATTCTTAATACCGAGTGGGAGACTTGTGCTTCTCCCGAAAGTACAGTAGTACTGGGTCTGATTTACGGCTGAAAGTGTGTAGTCCATTACTGAAAAGGTAGAGAAATTAGGTTTTTCTTAACAGCAAGCGTTATGTTGGATGTAATAGTGGGAGAAAACGGTTTGAGTTCTAATTACAGAACTTGTTGCTTTGATGTAGGTAATTAAAATTAGAAAGACTAATGCTGATTTTTTTTAAATAGGAAATTAAAATTAATTAACTTTAAAAAGTGTTTTGGAAAGAGATCTAAAATTTAGAAATAACATTTTAACATCAGTTCTGTAACTTCATATCTAATGTAAATGCCTATTCTCTTGTGATCTGTCACAGGCTCTTAAGTACTCATCCAAGAGTCACCCCGGTGGTGGTGATCACCGTCATGACAAGATGCGAGACACCACAGATCCTTCACCACCAAATAAAATGTTGCGGCGCTCTGATAGCCCTGAAAACAAATACGGTGACAACACAGGGCACAGTAAAGCAAAAAGTGTGCATACTCACAGAGTTAGAGAAAGGGATGGTGGTGAGTTATTTTTAATTAACCTTTATTTAAACAGTTACTGATTTCTCATAAATATTAAAATTTAGCCGTTATCACTCAGGTGATGAGAGTTTTACACTAAATGTACATTGTACCGGGCTTGGAAGACTGCAGCGAAACCCAAGTGCAGGTTTCATTGGAAGCAATCATTTAGGCATTGTAGCACTTACTAGTTTTCTTATTTTTACAGGTATGGTAGTTTTTCTTGTAACTATAAAGATTAAATAAACTTTTTTTTTTTAAACTGGTATGTCTCACTTACTTTAGACATACTGCAACATTTGATAACATGAAGTAGTATTCCAGATTTTTCACTAACAATAGACATTAACTGTTTTAGAGATGTTGGTTTTTTTTAATAACTGTATGTTGTGGTGCTGTACTTGTAGCTACATGCTTCATAGACTAAACCCTGTAAGTAATGAAAAAAAACTTCTTCATATTTAGCTGCTGTGTAGAACTCTTAACAATCAGAAAGTGATACTCAAAGGTAGCGCTTCTAGAGCCTTGCTTGGCAGGAGCTTAGAGAAGAACGTTCACAGTCAAGTCAGCCTTCTGTGTTTTTACAGGATATTATAGACAGTAGTAATATCCCCAGTATTTTTTAACTGGTGTTATTTTCTATGCCTGCTTCCTACGAAAAGGAAAGAGTAGGGTTTTCCATTTAATAAAAAATGGTAACAGTTGCAGTTTAGAAAATCCCAGTTACTTACTGAATTTGGAAGCTTGTTTTCTGTTTTGTAAGTACTGTGTTTGATCTTTGTATCAAGTTATAAAGTATTCAAGTAGAGAACTCTGAGCTTTAAGTCAATGCTTCTTTGTTCCATATAAAGTTAACAATTTGTGATGTACAGATATATTTATTGCTGCACTAGTTTTACTTGTTATAGCAGTTCAAGTAAGATAAAGAAAATATTTGTAAGTACCTTTTAGGAAATACTCGTTCCACACCACAAGTGTGTTTATGGTACCTGAGTGTTCATACAATTCCTATTTGTTTTTCTTTCTTTGGATTAATACAGAGGCTCTGTAGACCACTGATAATGTGATATAATTGTGTAGATGGATTATAAAAACATGCATCTTTTGTTAGTACGCTATTTTTCGTTATATCTGATCATACTCATAAGTATAGTAATATAAGAATTAAATGCATGTGTAAGGCCAGTAGGCTGCTATTCCGTGCTACTTTTGAGGACACAGAGGTGTCCTCTCTTATTTCCTCTTCATGTGTCCAAAGATACTCATCCTACATACTCTTACAATTCTGCTTAGTTTTGCTACAATCAGTAATTCTTTCTGCTTCTGTGGAGCTACATTTTGGGGAGTAATGCATATAAGAAAACATCTGGAGGATGAGGCTCTATATGGGGACTGTATTTGCTTATTTGTGTGTTGGAATTGTTTTTAAGATAGGAGAGACATTCTGAAGTTCTTACTGAGTCCAGCTGGATTTAATAGTTGGGGAACGACCTGAAGCATGGATGTATACAGTAATGATGAAGGAAAATGAATTATTTGCACTTTTTTAAGTGGAAAGAACACTATCATCTGTACCTTCTCCTTCCCCAGGCTGTTAACACAGTGGAAAATTTCATTTATTCTGATCTGAAAGTGGTCCTCTGCACATCATATGTTAATAGACCGGGAGAAGGAAGTAGTCTTCAACAGTCTGAGGGAAATTACTAATTTTAAAGGATGAACATTTGTACTATTTAATGGAAATAAGAAGTGATTTTTTTTGTGTTGTTAGTAAGGTTAGTTTGGCCTCAGTTTCAGCTTTTTAAAATATACCCAAAATGACCAAAGTTGTGTTAAATCCTGTGTATTGTATGTAGTAAACCAAAGCTGAGCAGATGTGAGCAGGAGGATATCAACTTTGGTTTTGATTTACTGAATCTTCGTCTCAGTATGAATTGAAGGTAGGTGTTACAGTATAGGTGAAATGGTGTGCTATTACGGGCATTTGCATATTCCTAATATGCAGAAGATGTAAGCTAATAATTTACCGTGTTTTCTGTCTATTGAGTTACACTGAGGTGCTGTTATTAATATAGAATTCCTTTAGTTTTGCAATTACAGACATAAAGTGGAAAAAGAAAAAATTAAATAAAATCACCAATATGAGTGAAGAGTATTACTTGGCTTTAATGCTACTGTAGTTTTCTAGCTTGTTTTCTTCTTCTGAGGGAGGAAAAATAGTTTTTGGGGTTTTTTTTTAATTACTGTGCATTTTATTATTTTAAAATCAGTGGTGCTTGATTTGGAACGACTACAAAGATGTTACTGCCTTCTTATGATCTAGCTGAACTTAACAAAACAAACCTTATTGAAAAATCTCCAGTATTTATTTTGCCAAACTGCGTTAAAGTCCCAAACAAATGATCCCTTTTTCTCTCATTTCTTAGAAAACAAAACAGAACAAAAATCTGGAGTATTACTACTGAATATAGAGTGGAATTAACCTAATCTCTCTCTTTCAAGTAAATATTTAAAAATACTCCTATGTATCTCTTCGTGATTTTTGCTCTGAAGTGAAACAGGAAGATTCACTGGTGTAGCATGCTGATACTTGGGACTCATTTAGTCATGACTGGCTTACTTTTTTGTGGTAAAGACAACTGACTAAATGGCATTTAAAGATTTAAGTGTACCTTTATAAAATGTAAGACCTATAATTAAATTGATTGAAAGTTAATAACTTGAAAATGGTAGAACCTCCCTCTGTAAATACCTTTGGTACCTGTATAAAAGTATTTGTCGTTACAGCTTATTTTTGTAATACTCATGGTAGAATCTTTTGTGTTTGTAGAACTGTAATACATGGTAAGAAATTCCATTGCTTTCAATTAAGGTTTTAAAACGTGTGTTTTGGGTGAGCCCTCCATACTGGTAACAGTGCAGACAAAGCGTTTTTCAAAGTTGCTTGCTGCATGCTGTCTGTGGAAAGAGAGTAGGTACAGAGACAATCGTTTCTCTGGAGAGAGACTTCCAACTTTACCTTGGACTAAACATAGTAGAGTACTTGCAAGTGTTTGTCACATCCCTGGTTTCCAAAGAGTGCTTGTACATCCAGCATATGCAAAAACTGCAGTAACTTTGTTCTTGCTTACAGGTCCTTGTGCGTGGGGATGTTGTCTCCATACAAGCATTAAAAACATAACGAACAGCTACCCTCCTCAGTGCATCGCTTATTTATAGTTCAGCTCCTATAGGCAAGTGTGGAGTTTGAAGAGATTAGGGGGTCTTGTGAGACCAACTCAAGTGTGAAGTTCCTTAACAGTAACAAATAGGGACTTAAAGCTACCATTGTTTACATGGAATAGAACTATGAAGGGCCTTGTAGATGTGGAAAAATGTTTCCGTTAAAGAAAAAAGAGAAGTACAAAAATTTGAGGATTCTTATGCTTGAGGATGGACAGACTGAGAGCATAGATGATCCTTGTAGGTCTTTTATGCATAAATGAGGTGATACTAGTGTACAGGAAAGAAAACAAAGAGGTCGAATAAGTAGGGTTGCTTTGGGAATGCTGTAAGGGGGATATATATATATTATTTAGGAGTAAAAATTGCAAGATGCAACCCTTGGTAAAAAAGGGAAAAAGATGTTTCTACTTAAATGTATGGAGCAGAATGGCCTACTAAGATTCATAGTAGAACTTTGTGCAAAAAAAGTTCAATTAAGCCACCTCTTACTCAGTTGTTTCTTATTGTGAAGAAAATACTGTTTTGCTGCATTTGTGTTTAACAGACTTCGAAAAATGTATATTTGCTTCATGCCATGATCTTACTGAATTGTTCAACAAATGGAAAGCATTAGAGCATTAATGTACACAGCATGAGATCTTCTGCTGGATTGTGTGCTATGTAGACTATTTTAATAAAATTTGTTTATAAGTTGTGATATTTAGATTCCAAAATATAACTGAACATTTGTGAATATGTTTCTTTTCCATGTTTTCTTTAATTGGCAGTTAAGAATAGTGTCAGTGACCACTGTTACCGACTGTAATACAGTTCTAAGATTCAAAATCCTACTGCTATTAGAGACTGAATGGAATATTTTAAATCATGAGTTCCTAGTTTTATCAAAGTAGTGGTGGGAGCTTCTGTCATCAAAGTGTTGGCTTGCTTTGTTTCTAGTGGTTCCTGAAGGAGTTCAGAGTCCTCTTAGCAAAGGGACAGCGAACGGCCAGAAACAGAGAGCTCGCCTTTCTTTACTGTCTTAGCAACCCTTGCAGTAGAGGAGGACCAGAGGCTAACTGCTGATTAGATTAGTGTGATCATTGACCAGCAGTCAGAAATAAACAGGGTGTTAGGGCAGGTATGAGAGAGTGGAAGCTGCCTGAGCAATGTGCATTGGAAAGAGGAAATTGCAGGGTAGGTGGAAAGAGGGAAGTTTGAGAGTAATGAGGCATAGCAAAGAGTTGAGGAAGAAGCTGGAGTAAATTCTATCTATTTAGTTAGTATTAACTGCTGTTAATGTTAAAGTAATTATTCATTACTATGAAAACCGTTTCCTCACTGTAACTCTATGGTCAAAGCTGGGATGAGAGAAGTCTGTGATCACAAATGAGAGTAGGCTCTCCATGAAACATGCTTTGAATACCACCACCACCACCACGTCCCGGTGTGAAAGAGGTGATTTACTCCTCTGTTCCTTGAATATTGGCTGTTTGGATGGCTCTAAAGGAGGTGGGGTTTGGCGGTTTGATTATACAATTGCTTCTAGGACCATTCACCTCTTGGAAGCCTTGTCTGGATTATTAAAAAAAAAAAAAAAAAAGATGGAAAAAGTAGATTTCTGTGGTTTTCTAATTTTAATAACAGCTTGCTTTCAAGTCTCACTGGTTTTAGTACATTCAGTTTGGGGCGAGGGGGATAATTTTAAGTTTACTTTAAAAGTTTAGAAGTTTTAGTCAGAAAGTAGCTTTACATTTACTCGTTGTATTCAGCAATGTTTCTGAAGTGAGTTTTTGCTGGATACGTTGTATAACAATTATTTTCTTTTTTATTTTTTTTGTTACTCTGATGTGAGGATCTCCAATAGAAAAGAAATTGGAAAGTATCTGATCATAGAATCACAGTAAATAATATAGCTTGTGTATCTGCTTTTTAAATTTTGAGGTTTAGAATGTTAATGTTCAAAATTGCTTTTGAAAAGTAGCTGCAAAGCTTGCTTTTAAAAAGCACAGGATGGAAAATGTAAAACCCTGGTTTTATATTATTAATATTAGGAAAGAATTGTGATATTAATATGATCATATTAAAAGCTATGTCTTTATGCATTTAGGTGGGTGGAGTCCTCTGTGTTTCTTTTCATGAAGTTCAAGTATCTGGTGTAGGTTGTGAGAGTAAAGATGTATTAATGGGAGACTTTATGCAAAATGGAAGCTGCAGCAAATGGCAATAAGCAATGCTGTTTGTTTGTAACCTATTGCTGCAGCCACTTCCCAAAGTCCATTACCATTAGGACTTTGACATTGGGAACTTCCAATTTCACTTACTATTCTTACTTTCTTCTATTTGCTAGTATATAAAATGCAGATCTGTAAATAGGTCCTCTGAAAGTTTCCCTTTATGGTTGATCTGTTTAAGGAAATACGTATCTTTAAGTGTTTTAAGAACTCATAAACTTAGTTTTTGGATTATAAGTGTAGCATAATTAAGTCAGTCTAATAGCTAAACCTGGTAAGCTTTTGTATGTAAGCTTATTTTATGTTTTGGAAAAGGGAAAGTACTGGCTAAATAAAAGTTTTGTTAAATTTGGTTCTCTTTGGTACATAAGCTAATCGGAAGGGAATGATTTTTACTTAATATCATGCGTTCTTAACGTATGCTTCTAGCCTCTGACTTTGCAGAAATGGAATATACAGCCTACTAAATGTGTATGTTTTCATTGCTTTTCTGAAGGTGAAAAGAAGCAATGAAAACTCTTAGTTTCTGATGAGCTGCCTCCTGCTAGGCCATAGTAAAGATAGCAATTTGTAAATTATGTAGATTTTTTTTTACTGGAATTACTCTGTATTCTCTAATGGCCCCTGATTAAAATTAGTTCCTTAACCACTGTTTGGGACATGGCTGCTTTCTAAGAGGAGAAATACTGTTTATTGACAGTTTACATTTGTTTTCCCTGCTGTTTCTAGCTATTCTGTATAAAGTATCAAGTAAGTCAAGTATCATTAAAACTATGCAGACCTTGGAAGAGAAAGCTCTGCCTCTGTTTTGGCTGAGAGAGGAGGTGATGCTGTAATAACTTTGGTGTGGAAAATAGTAATTTAATGGTACCCAACTTGCAGTGTTAACTGCATTTGTTTGTGAAGTCAGGCTTTTATACAATTTCATAGGCGCTTCCAGGGAAGAACCTCTCAATGTACAGAGAAATTGTTCCTTATATAGTTCTTCAGTAAGGAAAAAAATTGTACTGGCAATGAAAGACAGTTCTCAACACTGATGATTCTGGGCTTACGCTTTGTCAGTAGTTTGTTGTAGTGTAAAAATGAATCCTTTCTGGACTTAAATGTAGCACTTGAAAAGAGAGAAACATTTCTCTATGTTGAGTAAGATTGTTATCCTCTTAATGTTTTCTCTCTTATTATGAAAGGGTCATCAAACTTTGTTGGACTTGACTGCAGGCATTCCCTGCTGTAACTTCAGTATTAGAAGATTCTATTTCCTTTCTTGAAGACCTTTAACAGGCTTCCTAGCTTTTAACAATAAAAATACCATAGAAAAAGCATATAAGTTCATTAGCTGTTCCTCTATCCCAATAATATTTTTCTAGTAGTAAAAGAATACTGTTTAGTTCTGGGCTTCTTTTGCTTGTTCTACACATTTTGTGCAGGTTTTTTTTAACTGAAGTAGTGTGGTTTTCCATTTGAAAGCACAAGCCTAATCATACATGGAATTAATGTCTAGATTCTGACATGAACTTGTATCCCTTCAGTACTTTTGCCTAAAATAAAATACTAACCAGAGAAATTACAGCTTACCAAATTTTTGCTGAATATTTTATGCATTTTCTGAAATCAGAGCTTTCTGCCTGCAGTTGTATGCACAGGGAATAATCTTGGAATTATACTGTACGCTGAAATTGTTGTTTGTTGAAATTTTTGTTGGAAATGTTCCTTTGTGAAACAGTATTTTGAAATTAATTCATCGGTAATAAGTGGAAAGTCTATGGTAATGAATACCTAGGGAACAAGACTCTGTCGATTTCTGAAGTGTAAGCTTCTAAAATAAATTGCTGATCCTGTAAGTTTTAAATGCTTTCTAAATTATTCAAAGACATTTCTTGAATCTGATATTCACCTGTCTTCCTACTGCAGAAAGATTTTTCTCAGACCTTCAACAGCAAGAAAACCAAACAAACAGTGAAATAGCGTGGAATTCTCCTAGACACGCTTTTGCATCCCTCCTTTTCCACTTGGGCAGTGTTTAATTTTTCTCCCTACTTTCAAGCTTGTGAGGCGAGATATATGTTTTAAGGCACAGATTATACTTGCCTACTGACTAGAAGTAGACTTGTGAAGTAATATTCAAGAATAATGTCCAGTTGGAAAGTCTGTCCTCCAAGTTACTGGAAAGGGAGACAGATTTTTTAGCAGATGACTGATGAGACCTCACTATTCGTTCTTTTTATCAGATGGGTTAAGAGATGTCTGGTAGGCTTTTGTGGCCTTGACTTATGTTTCCATGCATGCAGCAGTGTTATATTGTCTCTAAAATGAATGGAAAACAAGAGACCTAAAGACTTTGTTGATTAGGCCCCATGGTACTTTGGGATAATCATTCTATTCCTTACTGTGACTACTGTAATGAGAAGAGTTACAAAGGAAAAGTATGTAAAAGTTTAATGTTGTAATTTTTTCTGCTCCAATTTTAAAACATAACTTATTTTGTTTCTACAGCAGAGGTATGGTAAAAATGTTAATACCCTGCTTTAGTCACCGCTCAAAAAAAGAGATGCAATGCAGTATTAAAGTGCTTCATGACAAGGACAAGGCAGTCAGAAATATGAAGAAATAGTTTCCAGAGCTAAATTTCCGGTGTCTGAGGGGCAGCAGGAAAAGTCTTTTTTCTGTCTAAACTTTTGTTGTTAATTTTCTGATACATGTCAACTAACTTCTCTGATATGCTCTCTTGGGTAGACGTGAAATAGGTGATTCTTAACCACTGAGTAAAATATTTTGAGATCTTTAACTAAGAAAACATTGTTTACATTTTATGTTTTATAGATCAAAAACTCGTAACTGATAGGTGCCAAAAGTACAAAAATTGTCATCATCAAATGAGCAGATTTTTAAAAATTATTTTTTCTTTTGAATGTATGTAGGTTTGCTCTTGGACCTAAGTAATAACATTTTTTTGTCTACAAGGAAGAAGCTGTAGGATCATTCATACACTATCAGTAGTTTGAGATTCAGTGGCAAATAATAAAAAATGTTCACTAGTACAGAGCTAGCTAAGTTATGCAAAAGTGAAAATGTTAATCTTCAGGAACATGTAAAATTGGTCCACAGCGTAAAAAGTTACAGAAGGAGATTACAGGAAGGAGTGCAAGACTTTACAGAAAGTAGATACTGTGCAGAGTGATGACTCTTAAAACAGACATGAAACTCATACACAATTAAGAGCATAAATATTGAGTGCAGTGTTAGCCAGAAAGGATATATGATCAGAGGAATATCAAGTAGGACTAGAGAGATTATCTCTTAGTGCTAATGTGACAGCTACTGGAATATGGTCTCTGTTTTGATTCTCACAGTTCAGAAAGTATGTAAAACTGCAGATTTTCAGAGAAGAGGCAAGAAAATGACTGCAATTGAAACTCGTGCATTAGGAGGAGAGACTTGAAGAGCTCTTCTTACAGTTACAAAGAAAACATTAAGGGTTTATTTGATTAATAATTACAGGGAAAAGAAATGGCATACTTAAGAGTTCTTGAATGTAGCAAACAAAGGTGCAAGATCTAGTTAGCTTAACCTAAATATCCAGAAAATAGCAATTTGTCACAATTTTTAATGTTAGTAAAAACTGAAGTGACTTACTGTGATGATTTTTTCAGGGGTGGAAGTTTTGAAACTGGTTGACTTAAAGACAGGTTTCTAAGGTTTGTTTCATGCAGAAAGTTGAACTGGTTGATCAGAGGTCCGCTGATAGATAAAACAGTATTGTGAATATTTCTAGTTTAAATATTGTAGATTAGTGGACTTCAAATTGCAAGGGATTAAAATTGTTAATTAATTTTGTAAGTAGCATTCCTGTGATAACTTTTTTTCCCCAAGTGGTTGATCTTGGCTCATGGCATATGAGGATTATGAAACCATGAATGTGTTTCATATTGCATTGTAGGATTTTCTGTCTTTGAGAATATGTTGTTTTGAGTGCTGTTGTGGAGTCAGGTGGAGCTATGTTGGATCTATTGGCAGTAGAATTCGGTGCTTGCAGGTGCCTGCTGCACTGGTACAGTTTTAAGTTTTGTGTGCTTTATCAGTGCATGCTTTTTTGTTTGTTTGTTTTTGAGGAGCAGCTATCCTAAAAACTTTTTAGGATTGAATATAATCTACATGATCTGATCTGTGAAATTTCTTACCATCTCAATTGTTCAAAATTTATCTACAGTTCAGTATAATTTATACCAGACTTAGCATGTAGAGTATATTTCTTCAAAGGTGATTGCACACTTCCACTTTAATGTGGGCTTTTGATGTTTTTCACCTTATATGTTTACCAAACTGGATTTTAGTTTGTTGGCTGTAACTACATAGCTTCATCTAGTTGGACAGTATCTTGAAATTGCTTTGCTGGTTTAGATTTGCCGAATTTGCATGTAACAGAATGTAAATTTCATCTTAAATTTCTTGTTTTCTTTGCCAAAAGAACTCACTACAGAAAGGTTGACATGCTTATTTCGCATGCTTTTTAGAGTGATTCCTTTCCCTTCCCCCCTCACTACTTCCTGGCATATATTTGATTTCAATATTAAATTTGTTAGTATGAAATTTGGAGAGTAGTTGATAGCTTCTGTAGATAAAGATTTCTCTTTGGGATAGAGAAATGCTGTGCTCCTTAAACTTGTGTGTAGATCATGTTTGTGCAGGATAGTGTGAAGTGAATTTAGAAAATAATGAAGCTAAAATTCTCCTTTTTGTTTTCCCCAAAAAAAAGGTATGGGATTACATTTAAAAGCTGGTTTAGGTTTATCAAATTCTATTGTTTCTGTTTCCACATCTTTTCTTCTTATTTACTACAGTTAAGATTTTCGTTCAAGTGTACTGAGAATTAAAACAGATTCAGAATCTATTTTCTTCTGAATTCTGATAGTCTTCACTCAACAGAAATTGTTACTGTGTCTTGCAGAACTTCTTGAAGAGCTCTGTTATAGGCAGAAAGAACTTGTAACATTTATTAAATAATGCTTTCCTTTAAATAGTCAACAGTCTTTGCCAGGACAGCTTTCAAATATGTAAGGTAATAAAGTCAAGCTACACAGTAAATTAACCGAATGAAACCGTAGTCAGGTTTTTTTTTCTTGCCTGCATATGAAGTCCGCTGACCTATCTGGATATTTTTCTTGTAATTCTTTGTGATGATACAGGAAGCAGAGAGGCTAATTGGACAGAGGACGAGGGCTTGACAGTGACATCTGGTTCCTTGCTATCCATTTTTCTGATTCCCATCCTTAGATGCAGTTTTGGCTGTGAATGTGAGGAACAGATCTGGGCTGAGAGACTAAGATGGGTACAGGATGAGATGAGAAGCAGGTTAAACTTAGGTTACTTCTGCTTATATAAAGATTAAACCAGTTTTATTTAAATCTTAAATAAGCCAATATTGAATGGAAATTGGTCACAGATCCTTTTTGCAGTAACTTTACTAACATTTTGAAGAATAGTAATAATAATAATAAAGTCTGATCATGGTTGAACTAGTACAGCTTCTTACTGGGGAGAAAATACAAAGAAATTTTGAAGTTATGTTTAAAATTACATTTTCCTATTTTTTAAAAGTCTGTGATACTTGTTTTTAAAAAATGCAGTAAAAGCTGTATGCTATGAAACATTGTGTCATTTCATATATTTATGTATTTGATTAGAAAATGTTAACTGCGTGTGTTTGATCAGTTCATACCTTTTCTGGTTTTAGGAGGCAGTGGTTGAAGGCATATGATTTTGTGGCTCAGGAAATTCCTACTATAACAACCAGTGTGGGTTGTTGTCTTTTGTTTGGGTTTTTTGTGCGTTTGGGTTGTTTGGTTTCTTTTTTGTGGGACACGTAGCAAGTCCAGAAAGGGCAATGATGTTGAATCACTTTGATAAATTAAGAGGAAGAAAATGTATTTAACCGTGTCATCTTTGTATGTGTTTTTTAATCCCAAATACCATGCATCCTGCATTTACTACTACTTGCTATTTTTCGTTGAGGAGTGTACTTCAGAACTGGCACTGTCATTGCTCTGTACAGTTGTTTTGTCTGAGAAGCTGCCTAACAGAGGAAAGCTTATGAAAAGATAAACTGTGAACATGCACATTAATTTCTGCACAAGCAAAATGCAATCAGCTAATGCTTAAAATGTTTGTTAAAATATACTTTTTTTAGTAAAAACTTGAATAATTTCTGGCCTGTTTTAGTGAAGTAAGAGCTTCGAATTTATTCTGTAACTATACCTAAAGATTTGAAAAGATTTCAGTGATTTTGGTTTTGACAATAGTGCTCTTTAATGTGCTTATTCCAGGAATCTGAAGATCAGCCTGTCTGTTAAAAGAAAACATAGTTTGAAAAAATGTCTATAGTAATGGGCTTGTTACTGTTAGATTTTACTAGATTCAAACTAAGTTATTGTGTTAAATTGCCAGTATTGGCGCTTTCTTATGAAAAAGATGTCAGCATAGTTAGACTTTTCAAAAGTTCCTCCTGCCCCTTTCTCAAACCTATTACGTCTGTTGCTGTAAGAATTTCAGGATCTCTGGTAAGATTAATGTTGGTTTTTTAATCTTTTTTTTGAAGAGAAACATTCTGTATTTCACCATATTATCATAGAAATCTGCTCTATTTAGGCATGTCGGGCTTTCTGAAAATGTTTTTAAGAAGCAATATTTACGGCTCCATCCTAGTTACACAGATTAGTTCCTCTCCCTTGGTTTCCTAGATTTCTTAAATAGAATGCTCATTTATGTCCTCCAAAATAACAGTCTTCCTCAGTGCTTTCCTAGATAAATTTGTTACTGAGTTTATTAGAGTAACAGAGTTATAAATTGTTCATATCTATCAGTAGCAAAAGTGGGGAAAGAAAATTATGATCTGTCCTGCTAATCTCATTTATTATGTTTCAGACATACCTATTCACTCCTAAATCTGGAAAAACCCAAAGAATACTTTTTTTAATTAAAGCATGTAATTAAAAACAATGTATATTTGTGCATAAACTATTCTGTACAAATTAGTTAATGTGCTTTACCTATTTTTTTTCTTCTGTGTTTATTTCACATAATTATGTTCTTTGGGATGATGATGTGTTCACATCAGGTGTCCCCCTTGAATAACATCAACGGGAGTTCAGATCTCTTCTAGTTAAGTAGTTTGAGTAGTTTACTCATTCAGACACCTGCCACTGACATGTTAACACAGACTTAATTTTCAAAATCACTCATTTCTTTGAAAGAATACTATTTCTGCTTGATTTAATATAAGAAATAATATGATCCTCTTAGAATTCAAGTAGTGTAAAGTTCACCTCTTTTACTGGCAAAACACTGCCTATACTAATGATTGCAATCTCTCTGTAGTCCTTTTGAGAGTGTTTACTTAACTGAGGAAATAAAATGAGACACTTAGGCAACCAGACAGTCCTAAAATAGGTTTTCAATTTGTAAACATAACTTTAGCTTTTGTGGAGAGGAATATTTTCCTGTAGTAAGGAAATTCCAAGAAAGACCAGTTGAATTTTAAGTATATATTTAAGAATTACTTAATGGGAAGAGGGAAGAATTGTCTTGTCATTTACTGTGCTTTAGATATTTGAAAACCCTATTGCGTGATACCTTTATTGAGCTGAGCTAAACATCCAGCCTGAAACTAAAGCTGTGAATCTATCATATTAAAACCACAACACTATATATATAAATTCTTAGGTCAGTGCTTGCGTGCTGCCTCCCCTCCCACCCCGAACAAAGGCCAGCATTCCTTTTTTTTTGTGAAGGACTTCTATGCAGCAGAAATTGATTTGACTTGTTTCTTTCAGAATGTTATTAGCATCTCTTCTTTTTAAAAACAATTCCCAGCTGAAGATTAAATAAGCATAAAATTAAAATCCTTATACTGGTTGCATATCTATACTGTAATAAATACACGTGTGACATAGCATGTCCTGAACTGCAAGAGTAGTTTGTCTAAGCCTAATCATTTCACAAGTTATCATGTAAAAGTTTATTGAGCAATTGCTGCTTCTAATACTAAGTATTTTCAAGTTGGCTTGCTCATTTGTGGAGAGTTATTAAAAATTTCATGGACATTGCCGTAGTCTTGGAAGAGAAGCAAAACTCTCTTCAACTGACAAATATTAATAGCACTTAAGCAGTGATCTTGTATTGAAGTGGAGTTTGATTCTTGTCACATACGGTTATTAAGTAACTGGAGGCTGAATAAGGCTTTCTTGTGTTAGCCTACAAAATAAAAATAGAACTGAGACAAAATTCTGTATGTCTTTGGAGGGTAGTCAAATTTGATGTATCTTGAGGTACAAGTTTGAGATAGTCTGACTTACAGTTAATTTTTTTAGGACACATTCAAGAAGGGAGATACACAGTGCCTTTTTTTGTTCGTGCCTTTTTTTTCTTCTAATGTGGTAGGCTTTTATTCTGCCACAGCATTTTTATTAAGGATATAAGTGTCATGGTTATGTCTATGACTAACCTTTTTGCAGGATTGCAGTAGTGTTTTGTAATAGACTCCTTTTTTAATCTTTCTATACCACCATATACTTACAGAGTTGCTGATTCTGAATGGCGCACGCCCAAGTAAAATGAAGGAAACTTTTAAGATGGGATTAAGGTTGCAAGTGTTTGTCGCTGCATAGCACTACCTATGTTCAGAAAAAGCTGCAACTTCATCTTCCTTATTTTAAACTGAGTAATGGAAACTTTCCTGCAAATTAATTTGTAAATAATACTGCCTTGACAGAATCTTCTGCTTGAAGTACTTTGTCCCCAGGAAACTATCCCCAAAACCTTAGAAGAAAATTGAGAGTTGCTGAACAACATGGCCTTGTTCGTATTTAATCTTATTCTTGCTCAGAGGATTTTGTCAGGGAGATTAAGTTGTCATACCTTGCTGAATTGGTTGGAGCTTCCTAGTGGGAGTGCTAATGTGCTGTTGATCATAGAAAAAGGAGTAGTCTCAGAGCTGTGTTGTGGCTGCTACCTTTTTTTTTTTTTCCCCCTCCTTTGTAAGCAGAAATTGTTTTGCACAACCCCTGACTATTCAAACTTCTGTCAGTGACAGCCAGTTTATGGTGTATCAGTATTTCTTAGTATTACTGTACTGTTTGTAATCTTAAAACAATACCGAGTTTTTAGAAAGTATCTGCACTTGAGCATATTCCATCTTGCATCACTGAGGTGTATGTTGTTTCTTCCAAAGTACTTGTTTTATGCTCTTTGGGAAGCTCCTTGAATGAAAAGTAAAAATTGTGACACACGCACCCCCAATGTTAAGGGATTTGTTCATCCAGTTTTAGTAACCCTTAAACCTAGTTTTCAGAAAGCATTTGAGCCTGTGCCTGTTGGTAATGATTTAAAAATACCCCAGAGTACTCATATTCTTTAGAAATGTCTTGAGTTCTCTAATTTTTCTTTTTCTTGGGTTTCAAGAGAAAAACTTTGCAAAAATGCAATTATCTACTGACATTTAATGTGTATCAGTGACTGCAGAAGTATTCAGAGGATCTGACAGAAATGAAATGGTTCTTCGTGACGTGCGCTGAATATACTTTTACACACACTGTTTTCTATTAAAGTGAACAGTTTCTCCGTCTTTGTGGTAACTGCTTATTATCAGGTGCTTAGCCTTAACCTTAGTTTCTACTTATGACCTTAATATACATTATTTGACATAACCTGAAATCCCGTTCACACCTTTCTTGCTGTATTTATTTAGTGGAGTTGTTATCTTTTGAGGAGGTATTAGATCAATCTGAGGCATGAATGAGAGGCAGTCTTCTGCTTACTCTGAGTTGATCAGGATTGTGGAAGTATTGTTGCCTGAGGTAGGATAGTGCATCGTTGCGGTGCTGTTAGGCTTCCATTACCAAACTTGAATCTCTTAGTATTATGGTATGTTCATGGGAGGGCTCTTCATTTGAGTTTCATGGTGTATTGCTGGAGAGGGCTTGGAAGGGGGAAATTCAGTGTATTGCCCATGTGCTGTGCTGATCCACGCTGGAGTTAAGATAACATTATTCGTGGTAAGGATTCTGGCTGTCAGTTTAACACTTCTTGTTTTGCATGCCATAATAATTAAAAAGCCTCTTTCTGTATGACGCTCTTATTTGAGGACAGAAGAACCTCTCTTGTGCACTCTCTTACGCTGTATTAGAAATGTAAATGTTTTCTGAGCTACAGTCAAGACTGAAAGCATCGTTTGGCTTTATTCTCAACTACCTCTAGTTTCTTTTGAGAGGAATGTCCCACTCCACTTAATACAAATGTCATCACATTAATAAGTGTTGCAAGATTAAAAAGGCTTTAAAATTGACTGTCATCAATGATGCTGTGGAAAGGAGTTTGTTTTTTAACACATTGAGATCATCTGGGCTCATGAGCTAGAGAGTTAGGAATATGACTGCTGAAGTTCATGGTACTTTTTTGTATTTTCCATGGGTAAAATTGTTTAAGCTGCTTTTTCAAGTCAATTGATCTCAAATAAAGTAGGCGCCTTAGAGATGTTAAGCAGTGTTGAGGATGTTGCTAGCATTTTTTGTTTTTATTAGATGACCTGAACCCAAAGGAAGGAAGTAGCGAATGTAAATCTGAAGAATTTATTGTCCACCTATAGTTCGTAATTTCACATAAATGCAACTTGTAGGTTTCAATTTGTTTAAAAGTATGTACTTGGTAACCTTTGAATCTTATCGGAAAGGTTTAGAAGCTGGTTGGAACTTCCCTTAATTTGGGAGAAACAGGCAAATTCTTTCAAATGATGCTGCCTACTGCCGTTCGGAAATAAAGAGTAAACATTTTTACAGGTGACAGTAAAATGATTTGTCCAATCTTTAGCTTATTTTTGTTTTAATAGTTGAGAGATCAGGAGAACTGCCAATATACTGGTTTTCTTTGAAGAAGAAAGTTGATAGGGATTTGTCTAGAGTGCGGCGGAAATGCATGTTTCATCCTGTAGGCTTTTTTGGAGGATATGACTTGGGACATTTGAATATTGGATTTTCCAGAAACTCAGTGGATTCAGTGGACCTTGTTCAGTGAACCTGATAATTTTCCAAGTTATGTGTAAGTTGAAAAGTTGTTTCTTGCTGATAGGGAGGTGGGCTGAGGGGAGGAAGAAAACAACCCCAAAATTATTTAACTATTTTGCTGTAGCTGTAGCAAGGAAAAGGGCAAACTAGAAGGGGATGTTTGGACAAAAGTAATTTTATATCTCTTCTAGCAGTGAGGACAATCCAAGCTGTTACATCCATTTAAACTGAAGTCCAACCCTAGGAAAACAGTCTGTCTGTTAGCTGCTGGAGTAGTAAATCACTGAATTGTTGGGTGAGAATTCAGAAGTTTGAATTTAATTTGAGCAGTTTTATTACTGCCTTTTGCTTCCCTTTTTGATGGACAGATAACTGTTTTTCTTTCTAGAGCAGTTCACACTGTTGCCCGAAAATTAAACTTCAGTTTCTGCATAAATTGAGCAGATCTAATTAAAAATAAAAATGTAAGCAGAAGACAGCAAAATGGCAAACTACTGTTATGTTATGCAAGGTGTAAGATAAAATTTGAAGCTAATTTTTTTCATTTTAATAATCAGTAATATCTTGGCATTCTTTGAGTATCACGTTAGTAAAACAATATGAGTCCTTGACTTTCATTAGTTTACTGCTCCTGGCTTTTCCTTCTTGACTTGTCATTTTCTTACTACCATTTTAGAAGAAAAATTATATTATGAAGAAAACTGTATGCTTACGGTATCATTTTCATCTTTTGTTGGTCATTTGTCCCGCTCCATGTATGTGCGACTCTTCGTCTGTTTATACTAACATTTTGGACTAATTTCCATGAAATTTTGTGTGAATGGTAACTTGGAGAGAAAAAAAATGAAAACTTGTTTACATTGGGACAATTATCCTGTGAATCAGACATTACAAAACAGCACAGACTTTGCTCTCCTGGATATGTGGTATGGTAAGAGATGAGGGCAGGAGAGGAAATGAGGCTTTGTAAGCTTGTTGTATAGCTACTTGTTGACTGGTATAAAACATTTATTTTGGGGGAGCATAATGAGTATGTAATTGGGCAGTTGGGCAGTACAGTCATCAGACTAGATTTTCTTTCTTTTGGCAGAGCACTGTACATTCAATTTAGTATGTTAGGAATTTCTGGAAAATGTTAGGGCGCAGTTGGTGTATTCTCTGAGGCCATTGCTCTGCTAGAAAAATTGCAAGTTTTTATGCTTTTAGTTGCCTATGGAAGGCAGCCATATTTTATTTCAACACAGCAGGCCACATAAAAATGCAGTGAAGAAAAATTGTGTTTTGTCTTACTGCCTTTACATGTGGCAAATAAAACTGGCCGTGATAGGCTTTTCAGTTACTGCTGAGATGTTGGGTATTGTGTTCCTATTGTGTTACTTTTTTTCCTCCCATATGCAGAACTTTTAAGTGTTCTGCACAAAAATGTGCATTGAAGTAACAAAGATGTCAGTTGAAACACACTTTAGAGATTTTAATTTAGGCTTATCCTAGATAAGTTTCTGTTTAAACAAGTCTTAATTAGTTTATGGTAGTGATATTTTATGGGAATAACTATCTTGCTGTTAAGTTTTCTCTGTTAACAAATAATCAGTGTCTGTCAGTTGGACAGTATTTGTTCTGTTGAGGAAGTTCAGGTTCTAATATTGTCTCTAGTTTAATGAATTTGATTGCATATTAGCTAAGACGTGGAACGTGGAGTCAGAACAGTATGTATGGAATTGAAACAAGTGGAATGAACTTCCTTGCTTTTCTGCTGCCCAGTGTTTCTTTCCATATGCCTGGTTTGTGGGCACAGAAAAGAAGACTCTCCTAGAGCCTTTCCTGAATGCCTGTTCCCTCTGGAGGGAATGAAGGGGCGGACTGCTTTTGAGTTCTAGTTACAGCACTCATTAGTGCTAGGGAGCATTTTTTGTGCTTCCTGCCCAGCTGGTGAGAATTTGTAAATTTTCCTTTATATTATCTGCACTGACACTTTTTATTATGGACAAAAAGGAGAGTTAGGATATTAACAAGGTATTTGTCTGACTGAAAAGGAAACATAAATGCTCTATCTGTGTTGGATTGTATAAAGTTAACTATTGTATAGTGCAACATTATACTACTGCAGCTACTGTAATTTTACAATTTATGCCTGGCTAAAATCTTGGGTGTGAGTGGAGATGTGTGAACTTGTTTACGGTCTTAATTTCTCAGTGTACATTTGTTTGAAGAGGATGAAAAATAGCTTTTTTTTTTTTTTTTTTTTACTGTTTGCTGGTCTGGATTGTAGATTATCTTCTGAAGATAACACTAATGTGTCTCAGTGTTCCAATTTGTGCATTTCAGTTGGAGATTTTATGTTTATGACACTGTGTGATTGTTTGACTTTTCTAATCAAGTAGCAAGAAAATTTATTTTAGCTGGTTACAAATGGATGCTGCAGTTGCTAGTATAGGTGTATAGGTTTTGGAACAGGAAGAGTTTCAGCTTGTTCTTGAAAGATGGTAGGGGAGAAGGGAGAGAAATCAGTTGCTTTATTAGAGCAGTCTAATCCTCGGCTAACTCAGAATTTCAATTTTTCTTAATTTCACAGAGTTGGTGTTAATGGAGATGTTAATAAAATATGATAATTACTAGAGAAAGTTGACTGTGTTGCAAAATGGAATATTCTTATTTCACCCTATGTTACATCTGTTTTCCAAGTCCAGCGTAGTATTGAACTCTTGTTGCAGTTCAGACTGTCTTGAATTCAGTCGTTTGGATCTGGAAACTACATACAAAAATGTTAAAGTGAGCCCTGGCATGGCAGAATCTCAAATCTGTAGTAGGCATTAAGTCACAGCCTGGTTCTTGAATTGGTTCCCAGAACCAAAGCTTTTTGTGCTTTCTGCTGATTTTCATACATAAGTGAGGAAGACGTGATTTTTATTTGAAAGACCTGAAGACAGTTACGATAATTTAACCTTGACTCTGACCTGTCCTGTGACCTGTTCATCACTAGAGAGTGTTAGTGAAGGCTTGCTCCCACGGTTGCGTCCCCTACAGCTTTATGTAACTGTAGTGCTGATGCCCTTCTTGGCCATCTTCCAGTTAGGAATAGCTCTTTCCAGATTTAACTGCTTCCAAAATAATGATTAAGCTGAGGAAGGTCACAGTGATGGTGCAGTAAACATTTCCATGGGGAGTTCTGTAACTGAATTGGAGGATTTGTAACATAATATGAATTTCCCTATGGTGCATCAAAGATGTGTACTCACAATTGCTAAATCTTAAAGTGTGCTAATAAGCATTTTAAAAGAAGTCGTCTTGTCCCTCTTTCTTGAAGGAAGTGGGACTAGTAAGGAAGATCTAACTGTAAGAGGAAAGCATGAGAATTGCTGTAAGGGAATGTCTCAAGGGACTTTAGTGTTCTGTCTACCTTATCAGGCCTGTTTCTTTGATATGGATTAATCTTAGTGATCCTATTCGCATGATCTGCTTTGCCAGGCATGCAGCTGGGAGACACAGAGCTGACTGCAAGTCACAGCCGCTTTAAAATGGCTCAGGGTTAGGTTTTGCTAATGGTGAAAGCTAGCATGTAAGTAAGGGGAACCCCTCTTCTTTTTAGAGGTAGACTTACACTTGCGGATTGCTCTCTTCATGCCATTTTAACTTGGTGGCCTTTTTAAAGATCTTTAGCAACTTTCCCTGGCAACCTGAGTTGACAATGCTTGCTTGGCTAGGTTGTTGAGAATTCCTAGGTGACTACTATGCAGGTATGTACCTTTTTATATTAAGGCAGCAAGGTTTTATGTGGTTAATTTGGTGATACAGTTTTGGTGTTTACATATGATCTTTAAGCCCTTAACTTGTCTGAAGTGCCTAAAACTTGGTTCTCTGGTGTGTCATCTGCTTTGGTCTTGGAAGTTTCCCAACAGCAAACATAGGTTTGGCAGCCCTTTCCTGTACTCGTTCTCTTGAAGCTCGGGTACTGATCCAAATGTAAAGCAGTATTACGCATAAAATAAAATGGAGGTGTGGGGGTGAACCGGCACCTGTAATTACACTGTGTAGTTGTCCTAGGCACCATTGGGTATGTATTTATGGTTGGCCCTTGTAAAAGCTCACATAGCTTGTCCTGGCAACCGGAGGCAATTGATATTGCTGAAGCAGCCATGATCAGTTTTTATGCAGCCGAGGCCAGCTCAGGTAGGGCAGGATCCCTGATTCAGGGCAAGCCTGGGTGTGCAGCCTGGGAGTTCTGCTAGGAGGACTGCAGCTGAGCGTGGAGAGGCCCAGGGGCTCCTTATGAAGAAACTGCCGCATAGTGGGTGTTTCTACTATCAGCTGTAGGTGGGTGAGACTGCTGCAGCGGCTGATACTCACTCAGAGGTGCTTTGTGACTCAGTACTGGGGCTGGGAACCAGGGCGGCAGAGAAGAATGTGAAATGGTGGGGGGATGCTGCTGAGCTGTTAGACCACGTGGGGGCTGAAAGTCTGCTCAGTGAGTTTGAGGGGTTTGTTTATGGGTTGGATAGAATTTGCTTTAAAGGATGTTATTCATTTAATATGTACGTTGTTGACTCTTATTCATGTTTGGAAAATGCATGTTGGATTAGATTCACTGTAGTGGTGTATTTAGACCACTACAGTATTTAAAAATCACCAGCATCTTGAGAACGCTGAACAAAGTGTAATGTTACTGCATCCGTGGTATGGGATTACAGTAAATTAACTACATTGGTGTTTTCTGAAGTTTTCAAGTGACTAATATCAAACTGTTCAAACAAGCCATCTGGTAAATTTTCGTCTTGTTTTTTCCTTTAAAAAGGGAGATGGTTTTACCTCATAGTAGAAATGAACTAATATGTCTGCTTTAAGCAACATACAGAAATACATGAAGAAATTTTAATGATTTTATCTTGGTTGAGTTTGGGAAGGGTGTAGTAAATAAATACAGACAGTTAACAGAATGGTTAATACGAAAATATTAAACAGCTACCTCATGCGATTATCAGTGTGTAAAAAAAGGGAAAAAAAAACTAACAGTGTGACTGATTGAGGAGTGCAGTCTTGTAATTATACTTCTTGCATACATTTAGGGGAATTAAATGTCTGTTTTTATAAATGTATATTAAAGTCTTAAATCTGGAATTTTCTAATGTACATAACATGTAAAGTCACATCATTCACTAGAATCTCAAGTTTTTTGTTGTTTTTCGTGTGCATCACAAGAGAATCGCATACCACTTTAGGCAAAATAGCATAAGAAAAAGTTTGGAGCTACTGATGGTTCAGGTTGCAGTAACTCATGCATGTGCAAATCAACCTTTAACCTTTGTAGGGTAATAAACAGATTAGTCATGGTGTACCTCTAGGTTTTTGTGATGGACTGTTTTTCTAACCTGCAGGGTTAGAGACAGAGAGGAAGTCTGAAATAGTAATTTTGTCAATGCTTGTGTCAGAAGGCTCAGAAGATAGAATTTGCATTATAATCTCTCCCATTCTGCACCATGATGTATCATTGAGTGATCTTCTGCATGTGTGGCTCTCAGAAGACTTAAAAAAATTTATTTTAATGGCTCCATTCACTTCCACCTCTCAGTCCACTATTAGTGGACTGTTCTTTGTTGTAGTTGCCCGTAAGATACAGTCTTTGCCATTTGCGAAGCACTGTGACTTCGCGTTCAGATCACTATACAGTATGTGAAGCTACTGATACCTAATGTAGTATCCCTGAGTATTTAGTAACTTCTCAGTAGGCGAAGGAAAAATAAAGGCAGGGAGAGTGTTGTATTTGGAATATCTAGTTTTTTCCCTGAAATGTGTAAGAAAATTATTTTTCTTAGTTTGGTGTGATTTATGTGAATTACTTAAAACTTAGGAAGAGGAAATCATACAAAGAAGAATGAAAGAGTTTTTCCTTGCTTAGAAATTTTTTGAGGAATGGGAGGCCTTAAGACCAGGAGATTTAAAATAAGATTGCTAAGGGTTTAATGGATGGCCTTGTTTAATTGTGCTTAGAACTGTTCAAGTGTAATTGGTCTTAGGCACGAATGTAGATGTAAAAGGTGTTGAGAATTATCTCCCTTCTCATTTCCCAGCTGTTCTTTTGTGTTCAAGTGTTTTCACAGCGAGGAAGAAAACTGGGTTACTTTGAGAAGTGGTTGTTAGGGAGGCCAGAAGCAGGTGGTGGTTTGGGAAATGCTGGTTTTGGTATTCTAGATGTTAATACCTATATTGCAGAGACTGAGGTGCAGGAAGATTAAATTAATCTGTATGTATAAACAGAAGTAGTTACCTAGAACCAGTTACAAGTAGTCTCAAGAGGGTTAAGAAAACAGCATTGCTCCAGTGAATTTAAAACCTAATTTTGTGTATCTGTGTAGGCTGTTCATAAACCTATTTAAACTTTCTGACTTAATATTGGGGACAAAATGTCCTTAATTTCTGAATTGACATGTTAGGACTCCTCCAACCATGAAAAAATGTAAAGGCTACTTGTTTATAGTGGAATGAAGTTTGAGAGTAAGACTAGTGAAGGGACATACTGCATTATTGTAACTAGAAAGGCAAAGTGAGCTTTACGCTGTGTGAAAAAGAACTACATGTATGGTCTCCTGAAATACTTCTGCATCTGAGCTATGCTGTTGTCCACTTGCCTTCTCCCCTCTCCTTTTCCCTTCCACTTCCTTAGAATGCAGATGGTTGATTTCTTGGAAAACATTCATGGTGAACAGTCTTTCTTTTTTTCTTTTAGGGACCAGTTACTCTCCACAAGAAAATTCACATAACCACAGTGCTCTTCATAGTTCAAATTCACATTCTTCTAATCCCAGCAATAATCCAAGCAAAACTTCTGATGCAGTGAGTATTTGTGATTGATATTCATCCCTATATCACCCCATTCATACACACTGTATTTTCATCATTTTGTCTAGAACAGGCTGCATGTACGTTAGCTGCTTCATTTATTTTTCCAGCATCAGTTTTTATTTGGTAAATGCTCTAAATCCAAGCTGCAGTTGTTATATGTTGTAAAACTATTCTAATTGATAATCATTAGAGCTTCAAGGTACTGTCTTGAATTTTAAAACACTAGATTATTTAAATGAAGTAGATAATAGAGAAAAATATTTTCCGTTAACTTTGTTGGTAAGTCTGGAGAGGACAGGATGATTTTACTTATTTGAGATGCATTACACATTGTGAATTTTAGGCACTTTATTATCCAAGTTTTATGGTGTGTGTTAAAAACTGCACTGAAAACAGAATAAATTTGTGAAGTATAGAGAAATTTTGAAGATAATTAATAATTTTTGAGAAAGTTGTAAGGTGCAGAAAACTAATGTTATCGCTATTGATATTACTGTATCCCACTAAACATACTATTAGAATTTGTTTCAGGGTTGATTGGAATAAAACATAGGAAACTATTGCAGAATGCAACAGGAGCATAGTGATCACATCTTTAAACTATCAAAATGAAACGGGCATTTAGAGATGGTGTAAATGGAAAGCAGTGATATTGGTGCATATGGGGACACTCTGTAGTTAAAAATGGTGGAAGATTTTAAATTTTTATATTAAAACTCTCAAGTAGTCTTTTGTGCAACACGGTTTGTATTTCAAAGGCTTACGATTCTGCGGATGATTGGTCTGAACACATCAGCTCTTCAGGCAAAAAATACTACTACAACTGCCGAACAGAAGTTTCACAATGGGAAAAACCAAAAGAGTGGCTGGAAAGGTATATGTGTGTGTCTGTTTTCATTGTATAAAGAACAAATACTCTTAACATCATTTAAGAGCAGTTGAGCTTATCTACTAGATTACTGCTATGAAAGACTGTGGTCCAAGTCTACCATGTTCCTACCTTTACCATGACCGCTGGCACCTATTTTATCCCTTGATGTTCCAGAGTGGGAGGAGGAAGTGTGGTTGGTTTGGATTTTTGTTTTTTGGTGGAGTGGTGGGCTTTCTTTTGGTTTAGGTTTGGGGATTTTTCTTTTTTTGCGGTGTTAGTGAGCTGAACTGGTATATTGAGGGCTTCAACAAGCACTGGTGTAAGGAAGCTGTGAGTGGTTGGAGTTAGCCTATCCCATCTGTAGCAGCAAGCTCTTAGGATCATTTAATTCACTTCATGTAACTTCACCTGTAGAAAGTGTTATATTATTAGATGATGTAAGTTCTTACTTAACTTGTGTTTTCTTTTCTTCAGAGAGCAGAGACAAAAAGAAGCAAGCAAAATGTCAGTTAACAGTTTTCCAAAAGATAGGGATTACAGAAGAGAGGTGATGCAGGCAACAGCCGCCAGTGGGTTTGCCGGTGGAAGTATGTGGTTTTTTTACAGTAATTTATTCTTGCCTTGTTTGCATTACTGTTTTCTTTTCCAAACTTAAAAAATAAAAAAAAAAATCCCTTTCCTTAGCTGTTTTTTCTCACCTTTTTATTTAAAAAGGCTAAAGCAGATAGCACAGACAGCTCTCCCAAATGTTGTTTCTTAAAATAACTTTGAGGCTTTACTAGTACAACACTTGCTTAATGCTTTTCACAGTACTCCTCCTTTTTGTAGCTTTTACTGCCTAATTTAATTATCTTTATAGGTAGTTATTGAAACAACTTGCATGGTTTATGGTATAGTTAGACTGTCATGATCACTGGGACCTGTCAATGTCATATTCTGAGCTTAAAAATAGAGATGCAGAAGTCTCTTCTAAAACCTTGACTTCACATCTGAAAATAATAAACTAATGAATTACAATATCAGGGTTTTTAGAGGCTTGTGTACATTATTGAAAGCATATTTTTACCATGCCAATACTCTTAGCAAAACTTCTCCTGGACTATGAATTTCTGTTACTTGGAATTTTTTTTTCCTGGTACCTAGCTTTAATCTTTGTCAATTTTTTCTGGGAGATGGTGGTGCTGTGAGATTCTTTCTGTATGCTGATGTAGTTTGCATGAATTTGTAGCATAGATCTCAGGATGATTTAAAAGTAGAAGCGACAGTATTAGTCTCCCCCATACCGCCCCTTTCTTATGACTTGACAAGGCAGAGACGTATAAAGGGCTGTTTTTCTGTGTATGCTGAAACATACTGCATATGTTAAAACATACTGTATGCTACAAAAAAGTAGCAGAAATGCACATTGGAGTAACTGTTTGCTTTGTAATAGGTGCAAATCTAGGAATCGATAAAAAGAATTACTCTGTATTTGCTTGGTATGTTCCCCATGTAGCATATTTTGAAATCTATGATCATGTGACAAATGCAGATTAGTCACTCGTTTAATATATAGTCTTCTTGAATGAATTCAACTGAAAGTAAATTCTTTGTAGTAGTACTCAAGTGACTTGAAGTGGAATTCTTTGAAGGCTAGGATTTGAAACTATTAAATTATACTCGATGTTCAGGATTTTCAATGAACAAAAGAAAAATGGCATGAGTTATCTCTTCACACTAGATAGAAGATGGAAATAATAGATTTTGATTTAGATTTTTTTTTAGGAGACTTCTAAAGTTAACTTGACTGTAACACTCTTTATAAAGCAGCCTTGCGTCAAAACACAGTGCTTAACCGGAACTCTGAATCAAGCAAAGGTCAGAGAAAATGCATTTTGTCAGTGAGTAGAATTAAATTTTGCCTTTTTTGATGCTGATCTGCTTGAGGCTTTTTTTAATCATAAGAAGTTCAATCAGCTCTAGTTGTTGATGTGCAGCTGTATTAATCAGTCACTGCAATCTTAGACAAGTTTCTAATTTAATCTTTTTTTCTTATTGCAACGTTACTTGGGGAATCCTGAAAAAAAAGTGGAAGACAAGCATTCCAGCGACACCAGTAGTATACTCCCACAGAATATTTTATCTCAAACAAGCAGGCACAATGACAGAGACTACAGACTGCCAAGAGCAGAGACTCACAGTAGTTCTACTCCAGTACAGCATCCCATCAAACCAGTGGTTCATCCAACTGCTACCCCAAGCACTGTTCCTCCTAGTCCATTTTCTCTACAATCTGATCACCAGCCAAAGAAATCCTTTGATGCTAATGGAGCATCTACTTTATCAAAACTGCCTACATCCACATCTTCCATCCCTGCACAGAAAACAGAGAGAAAAGGTATGTCTAATGAAATTCCTTCTAGTATTGAAGATGATGGATTGCATTTGCATTGCTTGTTCAAAGTATGTTAGTTGTAGAGTTTAAAGAGATTTTTCCTGTTGATTGTGTGTGCTTAGAACCCGATTACTGTTTTGATGTGTTTATGTCCACTTAAACCACATTTTCTGTGTCTTACACAACTTCAAATTGACACTGCGATATTTGCTGTTCACTGGCTTAGTCTGCAAATAATAATTTCAAATGATAATTTGAAAGATGTATTTTAGTAAGACATATTTTAATTTTTGTTCTCTCTCATGTTATTTTGGATCTTTGCCATTGAGTCCTTAGCATAGATGTGGTTACACCATTGAAAAATCATTTTGGACCATTATGTTATATGAACTGCTGTTACTGTTTGGAATGCTTGAAAGTGTCAAGCTTTTCAATAAACACAAGTACAATTCTTACAGAATGCAACACCGTTTTCTTCATGTCTGTAGCAGCTACTCCTTTGTTTTGATCTCTGCCTTGTGATATGCTGGTTCTTCAGTTCTAAAGCTGCTGAAAGTTTGTATTTCTGTACAGTACGTACCAGAAACATTTATAGTTGTCAAGTGAAGATCAGGAGTTTACTGTGCGTTGTTTGTGACCCTTGAAAAGTCTGTATTTTAGTTGGATTTGCTTCATTATTAGGGAAGAAGAGCTCAAGAAGATTGTGAGAATGAAATGTGTATTATTAGTGATAGTGTGATACTTTGGGATAGTTGAGTTCTTAGTAACATTGTGTAGGAAATATTCTATTTTGGGGGTTTTGGGAGGGGGGAAAAAGTAATTTTGGATAAATGTGTCTGGTTTTAATTTAAAATATTGCATAATTAGTATGACACTGAATTATTTTTTGAAAGATGGCTTATTGCTCTGTTGATATTTGCCAGTCTGTCTAGTTACAGAAGAATAGTGCAGTGCTGAAAATAAGACCAAAAAAGACTCTGGTCTGACATTGGTCTTGTACTCTGTGTTTACTTTCCTGCCTTGCAGTTTTCTTTAATAAAGAATTCCATCCATAGGTGCACCTGGCCATCCAAAATATTCAAACAATAGCATACATTGACAAATACTGCAATGTTAAGAAAACCATGCATGTAAAGACATTTTGTATGTTTTTCTTGAGACTTGTGCAATTTTTACATGGCGTGGTACATGAATGTTGACTATAAACTACAGAGGAACAGATGATTTTCCGGAAGCCTTTTTCTGTTCAACACAGTAAAGCAAGAAGTTAGGTGTACTAGTTTTATGTGTGTTCTTGTACTGAATACTATAGTTACCTGCTTCAGTTCAGCCTTTGTTTTGATTGCAGTTTCACGCACTTTTAAACCTGACACTGCAAAACATCCATGTCAAGTGTTATCTCCTTTAGTGTATCCTCTCTATTTTCATTACTATCTTTAAAATATACTTAAAGAAAACCCTTAGTATTACTCCATTCTGGCATGTACTTGATTCCTGTTTGGTGTGTGATCAGACTTCAAACTGGATATTCTTTCCCTGCTTTACTGCATACCATTATTAGTTGCTTCCAGTTAAATTGAGCAGCTGAATCTTCCTGCAGTTGAAGGAATTTCCAATTGTGACAACTGCTACAAATGTTGGCAGGGAGTTCTAGTATTTCTTACATAGAACATTCATTTGAGAACATACAGTTGGGTATGAGTAGTGAAAAGGATCGCACAGGGCGGTCTTGACACTACAAATCCTACTTTAGAATCTGTGTTATCATGGACGGTTCCATATTAAATAATTACTTAATTTCTGTGTTCCTATGTAGTGGGTTTTTTTTTAATTTTACATGGGTTAAATGGATAGATTCTCTGTAATACTCATCCCTTATTGATATAAGTGTTTCATGGCACTTCATTGTAAGTAAATATAATACTGAGCTTCACACAGGATGAATTACAGAAAGTTAGTAAGGAATTGAAGAATTAGAATAGATGAATGTTAGGCTTGAAATACTCCAGAAAATGTGAGTTTTCACGTGTTGCTTGAATTTGCCTCTATTCTTACAGAAACAGAAAAATTCAGTGCAGCTTATATCATGATAAGAGATCATTCAAAGAATATGTTGTCGTCTTGCCTTTTTCTATTTTTTTGTGCATGTTGGACTTTCTTTCCTTTTTTTTTTAAAAAAAATATGACCAGTAAAATTTCTGTAGCATTTTACATATTTAAATTTAAAAGAAGGGAGGAAACAGTGCTGTACATTGGGTTGGTTTTGGATTGTTTGCATCTGTTGCTCGTTCTCCCAGAGGTGACTGTGAACCTATAGTACTATGGGTATGCAGTTTTTAAAGTATTTGTTAGTAGCTGTTAAACAAAATGAAAAAAAAAAAATCTTCCTGAGACACTGGGTTGAAGCAATCTTCTGAAAATATCCTTGTAGAATCAGAAAATAGTCTGAGAGGTTTGGTTTTACACTAGTAAAGCAAACAGCCTTTGCTCTTTTTCTGTTTGCTAGCTGTGCTGTCCCTCTCTCTTTCTAAGAAGAGATAAAGCTGTATTTTTTGCTTGTAAAAATAGCTTGGTCCAAATGACTGAATAATATGTGCAGTAGTCCTTGCCTAAATGAGTTCTTGCTTATTGTCAATGTGTTGCTGGTAGCCTTATGCCAGTATATATGTACCATTGTTTTAATAGTTCTGTTCTTAGTGTGTATTTTTTAATGTAGTAATAGTTATGAACAACAAAACAACAAAAAAACACAAAAACCAACAACACCACTTTTTTCAGCTCAATCTCTTTTGCTGCAGGGGTATGTTGTAGTCCCGCAAGGAGATTGAATAAAATCCCTGGCTGAACTATAGCTCAGCTGTTAGCAGTAGTCCTCTGCCCTCAATGGCTGGCAGTAGTGGAGAGTTCCTGGGGAACTATTTGACCTCTACCCTTTGGTTTGAATGTTCCAGTCAGAATCTGCTGCTTCTGTTTGTGCTCACTGTGAGTGCTTTATGCAGGTAAAGTGTGGGGTTGCTTTTCCTACTTTTCAGCTGCTTTATCTGTAGGGCACATCACATTTTCCTATTTCTAATTCAGTTACTGAATGAAATGTTGTATTGTCTGTATCTTAACAGTATGTCTGTCTGTAGGATACTTCTTCTCACAGCTTTCATGCAAGTCCCATCAGGCAGGACTTCTGTTTCTAGTGCAGCAATACTCTCAAATTTTTCTGAGAGAACTCAGCAAGCTGGCCAGTACAATGCTGGGTGGGCTATGACCCTGATGCTGACAGATTAAAGTGGCTGGTCAGTGGCAGCTGAGCTTCTTCCTCATCCTTTTCTCACTCCTGTGGTTTTCTTACTTGTAACTCTTGCTTGTCTTTAGCAGTCAGTTATTAACATTGCTCCTGGTATCGTTGCATCTTCTTTGGCTGAGTTTTGCAGTTTAAGTATATTACTCAATTCATACAGTGGTTAGAAAAAATTACACTAGTGAGACTGTTAGAGGTTTCTTCCAGTACTTTATACTTGTTTGCTGAGCGTTGCTGTTATGTTTATTTTGGCACCAGAGATAAAAAACGAAAATTCAGTTTTAAGACTGGAGCAATCAAAGTGAGAAAAATACGGGATTTTTTGTGTTTTAGGTAATTTGAGTGTATTTGAGAACCCAGTTACTGTTGTTGCCATAGTTTCATTTGGACAAATGTGTTTACAAAATGCATTGCTTTTAAATATTTATAGAGTTTCCTGTGACTTAAGGTTCTTAGTAGATCAGAACTGAACTATGTAGAAGAGGTAAAAGTGGCTTTTACCTCTTGGTGGTGGACTATACACTTAAGGTACTTCAGCACAGATGTGTGTGTTGTCATTCTTAATCATCAGCAGTAAATCAAGCAGTTCAGTTAGCTGTTCTAGGTGGTAGTTGTTTAATCAGTATAGCAGAGGTGAAGTTTATGAGGCAATAAGGCATTGAATTTCTGAAAATTTTTGTAATGCAAAATTACATTAATCTCCCACAGAGAGTACACTGTGAGAGTGCACATGCATGACTTGCTAGCAGAGCAAAGGCACAGCTCAAGCTCACAATGGAGTGATTGGGTAACATTGTAGTGTTGAATCTGAAGGACTTTGAATGCATTAGTTTTGTTTCAAATGGCATAAAAAGATTTCATCAGCAGTGAAAGCTATTGGAACACTCAAAGGGTCACATTGATAATTTGAGAATTATCTAGTCAACAGGAGTGGGTAATTTCCGTGTCATTAAAAAGAATCTTTGTTGAAATAAATCAGCTGTCCATATATGTGGCAGGGTAAGAGCAAGCTATACATAGCAGTATTTTAAAGCTACTCGTTGCATAGGGAGTCCTAGCATCGTAGTTGTCAGAAGGACTGTGAAGGAAGTTATTGCACAAAAAATGCATTTCCTCTTTTTGTTTCTTTTTTTCCCCACTCACTTCGCTGTCACACTAACATGCCTGAGTTAACTCCGCATGCCATGGGTGAGGGAGTGAGCAAGTACTAGGAACAGGTACCTAAAGGACTGCAGCAGGTGGAACGGGGTGACTGAAGCACAACAGAGGTGTGGGAGTGTTGATGTCAAGAGCTCTTCATTGAAACAGAGTAGCTGAACAGTCGAAAGACTTAGTTTTTCACCCCCCTGCATTAAAGGTAGTCTGAATAACTTTAACTGTAACATACTAGGCCTTTCAGAAAGACATTCAGTAGTGGATCAGATGTTTGCTTAAGAGCAAAGGTTCTTGTCATAAGGGGCAGAGATTGGCAACAGCAAGGTTACGAAGCATTTTAATATACTGCCTCAAACTGTGAGAGGCTAAGCGTTTGCCTTCTTGTTTCTGGGTTGTAATTGAAGAACATTGTGGCACAACTGCTGAAAATGATCTGTAGTGTTTTTTCTGAAAGGATTACTTGACCTTGTTACTAAAAAATTCACACTGCTTGGAAATAGGGAGTGTAATGTTCCCATTCTGACTTGACATGATGTTTCTGGGGCAAGCGATAGCTTCCAGTTTACTTCAGTTCAGATACCTTTTTGCAAAACCTACAACAAAGATACACCTTTGTCATACAGGTTCTTGTCATAGAGAATACTGACTGATAACTTGGACTTTTCTCCTTTTTGTCCAAAAGATGTGATTGCAAGTCACACTCCGGCAGAGTAGGTATGAATAGAAAGATCTTTTCTAATCATTGTGGTCTTCAAAAATTAGTTTCATTATGAAAAGGTTTTTTCCTGCTCCATTTTAATGTAAAACCTATTAATAGTTCTTCACATTAAGTTAACCTCCACATCTAGTTGGTTTTGTTTGCCATCTGATTACTTTGTTTTCCAATTATTTTTTTTTTTTTGGATGGCTTTATTTCTCGCCTGTTTCTTTTTCCACATGATTAAAGTTGACAGTCCAGAAACTTGTTTAGTGCTGTATGTAGGCTGCATCTAATTAGCTTCTTTACATGATTGTCAGAAAGCATGCTGTATTTTCATATTGTTGCAACAAAGTGAATAAATTTTTTTTAGAAGTTTTCTTAAAAGCTGCAGAAATTGAAACTTTAATGGGCTTAGCTTATCATGGAAAAAGTTGTGCAAAGTCATATTTTTAAAATAACACAAAAATTAAAAAATAATCATAGACTCATAGAATGGTTTGGGTTGGAAGGGACCTAAAAGATCATCTAGTTCCAGCCCCCCTGCCACGGGCAGCGACACCTTCCACTAGACCAGGTTGCTCAAAGCCCCATCCAACCTGACCTTGCACAATTCCAGGGATGGGACATCCACAGCTTCTTTGGGCAACCTGTTCCAGTGCCTCACCACCCTCACGGTGAAGAATTTCTTCCTAATACCTAATCTAAATCTACCCTCTTCCAGTTTAAAGTCATTCTCCCTTGTCCTGTCACTACAGGCCCTTGTGAAAAATCCCTCCCCAGCTTTCTTTTAGGCCCCTTTTAGGTACTGGAAGGCTGCTCTAAGGTCTCCCCAGAGCCTTTTCTTCTCCAGGCTGAACAACCCCAACTCTCTCAGCCTGTCTTCAGAGGAGAGGTGCTCCAGCCATCTGACCATCTTCATGGCCCTCCCCTCTAGACTCGCTCCAACAGGTCCATGTCCTTCTTGTGTTGGGGGCCCCAGAGCTGAAGGCAGTACTGCAGGGGGGGTCTCACCAGAGCAGAGTAGAGGGGGAGAATCCCCTCCCTCAACCTGCTGGTCACACTTCTCTTTAAGAAATAGTCTTATTTTTTATTTATTCAGAGGAAGAGCTAAAATGTAAATTTTAATTAACAAAGTTTTCAACAGTTCAGAAGATTGCACTGGGCTATGTTCTGCTTTTGGTGTTAATTTATTTTTTTGAAATTATTATTTAAGAAATTTTCCTTGGGACTTTTTGTGATAATAGCTGAAACTTTATGTGAGGTTGAGGAGTCATTTGCATAGCATTTGTATGGAAATTGGTGTTGACAGTGAAGAGGCTGCAGAGTTGCCCTGTCCGATAGCAGGCGACTTCAGTCTTCATCTATCACTTTTACAGGCCTTGCAGCATAGGTAATATTTTCTTTTAAGAATTTTTTTTTAATATAAGACACAGAACAAATTTGCATTTTCTGTTGGTAAAATGCCAATTATAGGTTCAAGATTAGTCTGATTGATGTATTAATGGTTCAAATTAGGTTTATGAATGACTGCCGTGTAATCCAAAGCCTTATTTTGCGATAATACTGTACATAGCTTGTTAATGAATATGAACTTGTGTTGACACAGGTGTGGAGACCAGTGTATCCGAGTTGTAAAACTAAAGGACTTAATTTGTAAAGATATTTAACTTTTCTCAGTATGATGTGTTCATTTTGACTGTGTTTCCTGACAATTAAGGCTTCACATGCATTTAAGAATTACAGGACGGTATAATTCTAACTAAGCATTTTTTTAAAATCCTAGTAAATGTTTTAGAAACTAGGAAATAGTGTTTAAATGTTGACAAGTAAACTCAACTGTGTGGCAAAACATACAATGAAACAGTCTGTCAAAGCAGATCAGAAAGGGTGCATTAGAGAGGAAAAGGAGGGAGTGAGAAGTTTCTGCTTCTATTTGTGGAAAAAGCAAGGGAAACGCACACACTCCAGTGAGTGATACTGAGGATTTTTGTGAAACAAATATTTCATCTTGAGGGATTTTGACTAGTTGTGGTAACTTGAAGGGCAAAACTCACAAGCTCTGTATAGCATCATAAATGAAACCATTTTTAAACCTTTGTAATTATTTTATAGAAAAATGGATGTGTAAATATTTAGAGGCTTTGTTTTATCAGCAGTATTTCTTGGATTTATTTCTGTGAAATCAAGCATTCAGTCTGGAAGCCACAGAGTGTAAGATAGGTTGGTTTAAAACAAGGTAATGAAAGTTGTGATTATACGGAACTAATCTGTAGCCTATATTTTTTAGCATGTTTGTTTTTGTCACAAAGGAATTTCGCTTTGTAGAGAAGAAAATATCTGTTTAGACTACTTAATATAAACAAGAAATAGTTGTGTTTCCACAAAAAAGTTTACTTTTTTTTTTAGCGGAAACAGTTTTATACCCTTTATTTCACTATGAATAACTGAAATTACTTAATTTGTGAAGTGCAGTGATGCTGTGAGCATTCATTGTACTCTACATCCTCTATGGTGTTAAATAAATTATAATATGATGTACATGTAGATAGTCATAATCATAGAGAGGTATTCTTTTGTAACATTTGAACTGTTGTTGGTTTTGTAATGTTAACCATCTCAAAAGATCGGAATGCTAGCGTTAGACGCCATCCTTTTTTCATATAATTTTCTTTAGGTGTTTAATCTGGGTGATTGTACAAAAAATATCTTTCACGGGTATATTTTAACACATACTTAAATATACCTGCAACAATACAGCTACAGAATAGTGTCTCCATATTGTGTAAAAGAAATAACTGGACTGTGTTGGGATGATTCAATTCAGTTCGCATTTTTATAGCAGAGAAACTCACCCAAACTTTTTACAGACCTCTTGGAATTCAATGGTTTTGTATGACATACTGTGAGTCCTTTTATTCAAGAAATTAGTGAATACCCAGAACTGGTCTTAAGGTTTGTCTTCACTGCATTGTTAGCATGAGTTTGCCTTTGATTCAGTTTATTTTGTGCTCAAAACTGCAACATAGGTGAAAAATAACTCCAGCTGTTTGGTATAGTGGTGTAGCTCAGGTGAAGCTCAGGTATTGCTTATGTGAATTAATAATATTGTAGTGAGTTTCTTCTTTACTTAAAATAACTCAATCTAACTGTGAAGACAAGCCTAACTGTGTCAAGTATGTTTTGAAATTAGTGCTGGCAGTTGGTTAGTATTTTTTTGTTTTGTTTTGTTCATTTTTGAATTAGGGTGTTTTATTGGTTTGTTCGTTTGTTTGGGTTTTTTTGTAAGATTCTCTAAACTAGGATAGGACACTTATACATATAAGTACTAACATGCCCCATTGTGCTTAATTCCCTTGCTTTTGTCTGCTAGTGTATCTCGTTGTCCTTATTTGGACTGTGACAGATCTAAGTTCAGTTTAAACTTTACATGTTTTTGTTTAGTATGATAAGATTCTTGTTTGCTTGATGTGTCTTGACTTGCAGTTGTCTTAAGTTTACTTTGAACACCATAACTTAAGATTTTGTATGTAATACTTCTATAACAAGGACTTTTACTAATGACTTACTGTTTTAAGGAGAGCTAATACCTAATCAGCTGTCCTAGTCACATGTTACTGAAAACCACATAAAAATTTTGTAACTGTGTTTTTTCATGTTCAGTCTTTGTAGCACTTGTTGTCCCTTTGTAAATTCTTTTTATGAAAGCTCCTGGCCAAATGACCAGGTCCCTTTACAGATACATTGAAAACCAACCCTTGTCCTGAGGAGCTTGTAACTGGGCCGCCTCTTTTTTAGAAGTTTGCCTGAAACATCAAAATATGTCTGTGTGCCCTGCCTGCTGCATCATTGCAAGCTGTCAAATTTGGATTCTTCAGTGGCTTGGTTTGTTTTCTTGTTTAGATTTCTCAGCTACTTTGACTGGGAGAGTTGGTTTTTCTTGAGTATTTACGACCTATTATGAACTATTTCTACTGTAACTGCATGGAAGCAGAAGCCCCCTTTCTTTTCACTGAGATATCTAGTCTCATTTGATTTACGTATTAATACTCAGTTCAGTCATTTTTTTAATTTTTATTAGTGTTCTTCTCCCAGTTAGTTTCAAAAGTTGCAATTAAGACTGACAGAAAACAAAAGCTTTTAGAAATTTTGTAACATTTTATTCTTATGTAGTAAAAGAAAACAAGAACTTTTCATTTTTCTTCTTTACTAAAAGTCAGCCTCTTCTTACCTTGACCATCTCTCCAAAAAAAAAACCCAACCCCAAAACCAAACACACCTTTAGAGAAAAAGAATTTGTCAGCCAATCATTTTAGCTTTCATTTGGATTTTTCCCTGAAATGTAGAATATCCAGGTTAACATTCTCTGCCCAGTTTGAGGTGGGTTTAAAATCCAGGTATTCAATATTATGGGGAAGCATCCTGGATCCATATCCATCTTTCCACTCTTCATCCAACCTGTTCGGTACTATTGAGGCATTAGTCTTGACTGAATTTGAGGGCAGAGGGTCTCTGATGGGTTTAATGGAGATGAGAGAAGAGGAAGCTAAAATTGAAATATAGTGGTCCAGGCTTCTTAAAGGAAGGCTATTTGAAGTGACTGATGGTAGACCTGTAGTAAATGAAAATACTTTAAGTGCAGGAATTTCTCACACTACTGGAATGGAGGAGAAAATTCTGTGTTAACTGGAAGTCAAATTTAAAATTAATTAAATAACTCACATTAATTAGAACAAATTGCCATACAGTATAATTGAATTTAAGTACTAAGCATTTCTGTGGATAATAAATGTTGATATTCACTAAAATGAGATTAATAAAAAAAAGGATATAGGTTCTGATGCTTCAGGAGAAGCTGATAAATTTGAAATTAATTATGGGCAGATACACTTTTAGATGTTTTTCCACTCTGCTGTGGGGATAACAGCTCTTGTTTTATATTTCTAGTACAGCTCATTATCCTGTCTGTGAATCCTAAGCAATGTATCTGGACTGTGTGTAATAGCATTCATCTTTATTTTGTAGCTTCCTGTAGTCTAGTATCTGAGTGAATAAAATGTGGCTTATACCCTCCTCTCAGATTTGACATATTGACCTATAAAGTCCATGGGCTATAAGGTTCATAGTATATTTTCCAAAGAAAGACTGGAGTCATGAGTAAAACATAGAATATGGGTATATGCACAGTAAAAGAAAAAATCAGTAAGGATTTTTTGGCCCACATTTGTCCTAAAAATTAGAGGGGAAAAATTCCCATTTGTAATAATGGCAGCTTTCAGTCCAGTATCTTGAAGTGGAAAAGTTTTTTTTTGTGTGTGTGTGTCTTCCTAAGAAATATTAGGTTCGATAGCATAAATTACACTAGATATCAAACATTTTCAGTTTTTGTTACATTCATGGGGGGACTTCTTATAATCATAGTTAAGCATTTGATCTTCTGAATTTCATATGAATATTGTACTAGTTAGAAGTTGTCAGGTTTTATTGGGGAAAATGAAAATTACTGTCTGTCTTCTGTTCAGAGTCTGCATCTGTGGACAAGTCTGTATCCCATTCTTGCACAACTCCTTCTACATCTTCTGCTTCTGGACTGAATCCAACTTCTGCGCCTGCTTCATCTGCTCCTACAGTTCCTGTCTCACCTGTCCCACAATCACCAATTCCCCCGTTACTTCAGGACCCAAATCTCCTTCGACAGCTGCTGCCTGCTCTGCAAGCCACCCTGCAGCTTAATAATTCTAGTGTAGATATATCCAAAATCAATGAAGGTAAGGATTCTTTAAAGTTGATGTAATCTCTTAGTTACACGCATTAGTATATTATTGGATACTAAGCTGTGGTAAATGCAAGCCTTACTTTAAATGAAAAGTGAATAAATGAATCCCTAGATAAAGTGGGGATTGTTTGTGGGTTTTTGTTTGATTATTTTTTTTGTGTGTGTGTGGTGTTGTTGGTTTTTATGGGGGGAGTGGGGGGGGGGGTTCTGTGAAACATTTTTAATTTAGCCAAGTAATGTTAAAGGTTGTTAAGCTAATAAATGCTGATGTACATGTATGGTCTAATTGAGACTGGTGACTTAATCGCTGTATCAGCATTCATCTGTTGCACAAAATTTAGTTAGAGCATTTTGTTCTCTTGTTTCATGCAATGTTCTTGTTTTCTGTAGTTTGTGCTGCTATTCTAATAATATGTGTTTGCAAATACTGAAACTTCTAGGGATTCTTGAATCTTATTGCCTATCCACTATTCTTCTTTAGCAGAACATGTTAGCTTCCCTGCACAAAGACTGTGTATTAGTAATTTTGCTAGCAAGTTTAATTTTGTGCATGTAATCAGTATATTCCTTTGGTTTTTGTCACATTGGCCTAGTTTATTAGAAGAAAGTTTAGGACTAGCTATAATGCCTTTTGCTGCAAGAAAGGGTAGAGTTGATGCATTTTTGAATGGAGTTTTATCTAATGTGGTGTCTGCATATGGTAGGTCACTGATGAAGAAAGTGGTGTGGGATTTTTTTGTTTGCTTCTTTGAACTTCTTGCACACTGATCACCGATTTAAATAGGAAACAAAACATTTACGTGTAATGCTCAGAGTTTGGTATCTTTAACTTTTAAGAACTGCAAACTGTGAAAGTCAAAATAACAGTAAAATTTTACTGTTATGTATGTTAGGGTTGTTTATAAGGAAAAGCTGTCAACTGACTTCCTTTTAATCAGCAAATATTATGGCTTCATTCGGTACTAATAGGTGAGTAGGTTATTGGGGGTTTTATCCTGTGCAGGGAGAAGCTTTTAAGACTGTAGTGCACTAGGTTGGGCTAAAAAAGTAGGAGTCTCCTGGTTCATTGTGCTACAAAATGAAAAGTCCAATCAAGACTCCAACTGTGTTTTATTAGAAAGCTGCCAATTAAAATTCCTAGTCATCTTCTCTTGCCATACCTGAGCAGCAGTTCTGTCTTGGAACAAGAGTGTTTATAATTGTTCTGATGGCACGAGAGCCTGGCTGGCAGAGACACGTGAGCATTGTGACCTCACTGTGCGCAGCAGGACTGCGCTTACTGCGCACGTGATGCAGAGTTATTCTGTGTTTGTGCTGGTGAGTCAGTTTTTTCAAATTTGTGCATGGGTAGTGTATGTTCAGGAAATATCCCACAGAGCCTGTAGACCTTTTTGGAAAAATTAGTTCAGAAACTGGGTCTCATCAGCTCATACTGTAAGATGCTCTTCCTGTGTAGTGCAGTTTTAAAACAGTTGGTTGAAAATTATTAATTTTTTACTGGAGGAGGGGGGAATGGGACAGCTAAACATAGAACACATAAGGTTAGGGGGTTTTTTGTTTGGAATTTTTTTTTTTTATTAAGAGGAAACACTGTCTGGATTTTTAACTTGAAGATCTTTTCTTTTTCCTTGAACAGGAAGTCTTCTCCCCCACCCCTCCCCCCCATCTCTTTTAGTGAGTTAAAGTGATACCGCTTTTTTGCCTTTTTTTTTTTTTAATTATTGTAGTTTAAAAAAAGGTCACACATTCGGCTTACTAAAATAACAAATTGAACAAATGTTCTCTTTATGTTTACAAGAATTATTATTGATTCATAAGGTCAAGCTGAAGAGTTAAAGTTATTTTCTGATAGAATTTTTTTAAGCGTATGTCTCAAAGATAAAACTACTAAATAAAGGACTTCGTTAGACATGCCAAGCATTTGTGAATTGAATTCAAGTCATTGAAAAATAGTTCAGGTGGCTTTTTGGTCTATTGTGGACACAGGAACAAAATCAGAAAGAAAATATGGCTTAAATGTATTTAGCCAGTTTGAACAGTTTAAAGTGATGTTCTAGAATTGTCAGTAAAACAGAATGTTTGTTTTTAGTTCTAACAGCAGCTGTGACACAAGCCTCTCTGCAGTCTATACTCCATAAAATTCTTACTGCTGGACCATCTGCTTTCAATATCACTTCCCTAATTTCTCAAGCTGCACAACTGTCTACGCAAGGTATTCAGAGTCTTCTTTTCACTTATGTAAAATTGTTATTGTGCATTTTATAAAGGCTGATACAATTGAAACTTGTAGAAGCTGTCTCTTGTCGTATCTTTGGCCATCTGGTGTGAAGGATGTTGAATGACTTCTTTTCCCAAAGACAGGATAAGAAATTGTTACTTGGGGAGCAGGAAGCTAACATGCAACTAAGTAAATGTGCTTCTCTGTCTTGCCTTGCAGGGTTTTATTTGTATGTGAACTAACTGTATATGACTAATGTGAAATATGTGCAAGACCCTCTCAATTTATTCTAAATCTTAATTAGACATTTTTTAATGTTCAATATAAAACACACCTCTTCCTTGGTTGAACACCCTTCTTGTAATACTGTGCAACTGTGACTCTTGGGGGAGGCCTTAGATTCTTAAAAGAAAATTTATCTGGTGGAGGTTTTTTGTAGTCTTCTGTAAATAGTATTTTTCAGCTCCCAGGCAAGATATTCCTTTAGGTACCTTCAATACGTTCTGGTTTGTAACTTAATAAAGCTAGAAACTTAAACCAAAACAATAAATGCAGTCGTGTTATTGAGTAGGTAGGCAGTATTATGCTACTGCTAATTTTTAACCAGTAATTAAAACATGGGCAGGGGACTGTTGGTAGATGCCTAGAATTGGATGAATAGGTTTCTAGATAAAATGTTTGTTCATTCTTTCAGTTAAGTTGAGCGCTCTAAAATGGAAATCACAAATGAAACTAATTTAGTCTCTTCATGTGTAAAAACGGTTGCATAATAGCTTCTTCTCTTTTCCATTCCCCTCAAGTTTTAGAAGTGGAGGGTTTGGGGAAAATGCAATTCTTTAGTTAGGATTATTATTGAACATTTGGTTGTTCCAGTTGTTCACTCCCCCAACTGCCTCAAGGTGAATATGTTTGTATATTATCTAATACAGCATACTCCAAAGTACCAAAAGAAGATCTAATTCACGTTTAAGATAGGATATGGTTTTATTAAAAATAATCTTTTTTTTTTCCTTGACAGCTCAGCCATCTAATCAGTCTCCAATGTCTTTGACATCTGATGCCTCATCGCCAAGATCGTATGTATCTCCAAGAATAAGTACGCCTCAGACTAACACTGTTCCGCTTAAACCTTTGATGACCACACCACCAGTATCATCACAGCAGAAGGTAAGTGCCTTTTGATTTATGCCATATTGTAGTAGGAAACGATTGGCAGCAATACCTATATATATCCATGTGCTAGCAGTTACATGTAGGGTGATAAAATATGCATGTTATCTTTCCCAATGGAAACAGAAACAACTGGAAGCAGCTACTTGGCTGCATTTTTGCAGTACAACTCTAGCATGGAATTCTAGTACACTATTCTGTTCTTGAAGAGAATCTTATGCTCACTTCAGGTGCTGTCTGGAGGTATTACCAAGACATCAGTATTTTAACATATTTAAATGGAAAGAAAAACTTACTCCAAAGGCAACAGCTGATACATTTCCCTAGACTTTAGCCAACAGATTTTTAGAATGGGAGAGAGATTCTTGGGGAAGTTGACTTGATGTAGTCTCAAATTTGGTTTAGAAACGTTATAGGTGTTTACAAGGTCAATAACATTATGTCCCTTTCCCTTCCCGCTCGCTCACCACTTTCATTCATAATTCCTTAATTGGATCAGTGACTAGGAAACGTTAATTGAGGCTTACAAATAAACTCCTAAGGGTCTTCCTAAGGATGAAGTAGAAAACATAATGTTGTATTTTTTACCTTTTTTTTTTGTGTGTGTGTGTGATCCCTCTAGTGGGTCACTCTAGAGGAAAAATACCTTTTGCAGAATCTGAGCTCCGTATTCCATATCCTACAAGTGACAATATTGAGGAATAAATAGGGTTGAAGCTGAGTGAGTGAGTTTATTTTCTCTGTCCAGCAGATCAGAGACTCTTTTTCCTGTGTACAGGTGAGGAAAGTGGATGTAATTGGAGGCACTCAAGATGAACTTCCCCTAAAGAGTTTTTCATTTTCCTTGTTTAAAGACTTGTGATTCATATTAGAGAGCAAGGGTGGGAAGAGATACTGGGTTAAAGGACCTATTATGAGGGAGGATTTTGTTGCTAAAGGGGACTGAAGGCACAGCTATTGATTTGCACCCTCTGGTGGAAAGTAACCTTTTACATTCAAGGTAGTTTTGTAGTGATAGGTAGAGCTGCAGGGCCTAACACTTGTGTGCCTTTTAGGCAAGGTTAAAAAAAACCAACCAAACAAAAAAAAACACTTTAGTGGTTTACAGTGTTGTTCTGGCTGTCAAAAATGGAAGTCCATTGAGGAGGATTTGGACCTGTCTTAGAGATTTGCTGTTTTCACGCAATGGGAGCTTGTCCTGTCTCTTCATTGTACAGATCTTTCTTTCAAGATTGAGACCCTTGGATTTTAACCCAGTCTATCAGTATGTTGCTCAGTGTATGTAGTATCTTATCAGTGTAAGAAGCATGACTCGAGACTTTGGCATGAGACTAGTCTTGTTTGACTTTTCTTTTTTTTTTTTTTTTTCCCCCCCCCTTAAAATCTGTCCACCACCCCACACCCACCCCCCTTAGCTAAGCAAAGGCATATTTCTTTCAATTTTCTGGTTGGAAGAGAACCATGCATGTCTTGAAAGCCTTTAAGGAACACTTATCTTCAGGAGGTCAGATGGTGTTCCTCATTCTAGTCTAAACACCTTCTTTTCTTTCGTTTGAATTTTTTCATGGGCACAAAGAAAACCAAGTGATTCTCCCAGTTTGTTGTGATTGACAGTGGTACAGTGAATTGTGAAAACCTCGTGTGTACTAATCCTACTTGTTGTCTTTGTTTCTGCTCTTTGAGTGCGTCCTGAATCTATGTGGTCACAACCCATAGCTAAGTGACAAGTAACGAAATTATGAAATAGCAGACTTGAAACAAAGAAGGGAGATGTCTGGCACTTTCAAATCCTGGGATATGAAAAAGAATCTTCTTAAGTTGTTTACTGTGAGTAACTGGAATTTGATCTGTTCTGGTCTCTGTAACCCAGAGATCTGGATCTTTATAAATAAAGTTCTGATTATCAGCTACATTATAAACATGGCAAAAGCTTTATGCTTTGGTATTTTCTTTATCTACAGTGTTTTCTGAAAGAAAACTTGAACAAAGGACAGATCAGCAGGCTTTCCACACCCCAAGACATTTATCATTGTTTTATAAATTTAGCTTCTTTAGTAGTATTTATCATCCTGCTACAGATGTTTTCCTGTAACTGTACAGACAAACTTGAACCCACTGCCTTTCACACAGTATAAAGGCCAGCGTTATACCTATCAAGTAGGTGGTGTGGTAGTCAACTATGCCTTAAGAGAAAGTGAAGGCAAGCCAAGTGGTGTAAGTAGGTCCAGTCTGTCTTGGTGGACTGACTGTATAATTGAATATGCTTTTGGATACACAAGCCTTCCCTTAGATTTTCAGTAGAAGCAAAATTTCAAGGCTAAATGCAGGTTTGAGAAGAGTTGATCTGAGTTTAGTGCCACTCCTCAAAAAAAACAACAAAAAAAGTGTTGGTTATTTTATGCTTTGTCTGATATGAGAATCTACTTATATGCAGGGCTCTGTGATTGCCTATAGTTAGTGACTTGGCGTGCAGGATTTCACCGCTGGTATTTTCGAAGAAAGATATTGTGTGGTTTATTGATAAATGCATAGAAGTTCTTCTGAAAGTGGTGACATCTGTATTTTGATGAGCATACTGTGACACATTTTGAAATTACTATATTTTAATTCATCTTTCCTTAAGATTGTACCACAATGAGGTGAGATTGCACATCTGGTTTATTTTTTGAAGCACATATAATGTGATTGCAATCAAAGTGTTAAGTGTAGTAAATTTCCGAGTTACTCATTCCAAGCTGTAATGTCTTTGCTTCAGAATGCCATTAATCCTGATGGACTGTTGTGCATTATTATATGTATTGGCAAGTTTTCACTCTGATCCCTCTGAGGAAGTTATGACTCTTGCTACGCTGGGATATCATAGACAAAAGCTTTCTGTTTTCTAGGTACCTTGAGTAGCTTCACAGATCAGCTAAACATAATTAGTAGTACGCTTGACAGCAGGATCTTTTCTTGGGTTTTGAGTTCCTCAAATCTGGTGCTAACAACAGAACTGTTGAAATATTAACATGAATTGTTTGTATGTTAGTCCCAGAAGTAACAAATT